>NC_089593.1:66642816-66907364 GCF_019320115.1 Miscanthus floridulus
TGTAACATCGTGTCTTTGTACACTCTGAATCACCGTCATTGGAAGCTATACCCTAGCACGCTCATCTCATTCATCACTCGGCTTGAATCATTTACAATGTTATGATACCATTTCTGAACTTGGCCAAATATAAAAACTACCATTGATTTCATAAATATGGAAAATACCAAACCAACCATTTTTGTATACTATAATATTGTTTTCATCCATTTCACCCCTACCCATGGTCATCGATGGCTTGCTAAAGCTGATAAGTGGGTTGTCTATCGTGGGGGTAGGGTTGCAACTCTGTAAGGGGTGGGCATACGGTCAACCGAAACCGACCGGTTCAGTTCACCGGTTTTCTACGAATTTTGGTGTACTGGTTTTTTTCTTTCTATACCAAAAAATTGGAAAAAATCATTATCTTTTGCTTCACCGTCTCTGGCTCCTTCGTCACCTAAAGGGGACCGTGACGTCTAGGGGGGGTGAATTAGCCAACTTAAAATTCTAACTCTAAACTATGGCCTCTTTTTCTAACCCTAGCAAAACCTATGCAATAGATAAACTATCTAAATGTGCAACTATGATTTTGCTAGTGTATTGCTATCTCTACGACAAAAAGGAGTGATACAATCAATGTAAATGCGGAAGCTAAAGAGCAAGGTAGAGATATGCAAACTCTCGTCGACGACTCCGGTATTTTTACCGAGATATCGAGAAGCGCACAAGCTTTCCCCTAGTCCTCGTTGGAGCCCCTCGCAAGGAATCCCTCGCAAGGGCCAAGCTCCCGGTCGGGTAACTCCGTGGATAGCCTCGGGGCTTCTCCACGCGCAAGTGGGTCTCCGACGTGCCTTTCGGCAAGCCTCTCCCAGATGCTACCCGTTGTCTTCACTATCAAGCTTCCGGCCAAAACGCCGCGGGCCTTGTTCCTTCCGGTACACGGTGGCGGCCACACCACAAACGCGGTTGATGTGATCTCGCAAGACTACAAGCCCCTCCGATGTACAACAATGGTGCGCGCAAGCACCGAGTGGTAAGAGGTATGCAAACCTCACTAAACATTTGGCCTAAACCTAGAGCAAGAGCATAATTGATGGTCTAATCAACCTAAACACTTCACAAAGCACCTACGATAATCACCTAATAAATCACTAAGCACTATGCAAGTGGAGATCACTAAAATGGTGTATCAACACCCTTGGTATGTTTCCTCAGCTACACTTTACTCATTTGGCCGGTTGGGAATTGTATTTATAAGCCCTATTGAGAAAGTAGCCGTTGGGGACGAAGTTCTGCTTTTTTGCTACTGACCGGACGCTGATCACGTCCTGACCGGACGCGTCCGGTCGTCCCGGCCATTGGAGCCGCGAACAACTGATCGGACGCTGTCAGCGTCCGATCACTTGCTATCGGACGCGTCCGGTCACAAGTTCGCCGCTCTGGAACCTCTCTGTACTCGATCGGACGCTGCTGTCCTGCGTCCGGTCGGTTTGCCGCCAACGTCTAGTCACTTGCTAAGTGTGTTGTCGGACTAATGAACAGTGCCATCGGTGGGTCCGGTAGATTCACTTGTTCAGCGTCCGGTCGCTGCTGCTGACGCCTGCTGTTGCCGAGCCACTGATCGGAGCGTCCGATCACTTTCTTCCAGTGTCCGGTCACTTCTGTGAGCTCGTTTCTTTGATATCTTGCGTGCAGCTTGGTTCCTATCTTCATGCTTAGACTTTGCTTGATATCTTGGGTCTTCTCTTGTGCTCCAAAGTTCTTGCTTGAGGTGTTGATCATCGGATCATCACATCGCCTTTGTCCAAATCACGTCTTGCATCCTATTGAACTACAAAACAACCACTTGCAAATTTATTAGTCCAATTTGGTTGTGTTGGTCATCAAACACCAAAATCTAAAGTAAATGGGCCTAGGGTCCATTTTCCTTACAATCTCCCACTTTTTAGTGATTCATGACAACACAACCAAAGCAAGCAAATAATAGAATTTTGAAATTTGAAAACTACCTACTTGCTAGGATGCAATGCAAGGAGAAAGATTATATGATGCTAAAAGATACTACTTGTAAGACTATATAAAAACTTATCTTGCCCTTGCAAATGTCCCCATGTGGTATTATGGATTTAAGCCTTGCTTCCTACAAATTCTCCCCATTACATAGGCTAATCCATAATCCACAATCTTCCCTTTCTCGGATCATTACCATTTGTAGACACCACTTGTAGACCATTACCACTTGTAAATGATCTAGATTTTGGTCCTACTTATTAATGCTTGCTTTTGGTCCTCTAAATTCTCCCCCTTTGGAATCAAACACCGAAAAGAAAGACATTAGTAGCACAAGGGATGGTCAAACTTTGTGATCCTTTGTGTGTAGGGTGAAGTAGATCACAAAATTTGACTCTCACATTATATAGACTAAGCTCCCCCTAAATATATGTATACATATGATAAAAGACAAAACATATGCATAATTGATAAATTTTTGCTCAAGGGAATTTAATCTATATAATGCATGGAGAAAGCATATAAATATCAAAATAAAATCAACATGATGATATCGATTTAGAAATACCACATGTGGAAACCAATTTGATTTCTACCACTTGCAATAGGTGGTGGATATTTGAAGTATGATGCTTAACTCCGGCGACTCCATTTTTCTTGCAATGAGACTACTACACATATGATAAAAATGTGTTAGTCTCAAAGCATCCAACTTGTAAAATAACATCCCCTAAATTTATGCACACAAGTATGGAATACTTATAGGTAATATGCACATTGATTTTAGAATAAAAAATACCACTTGAAAGATGACATCACATAAACATGAGAGTCATTTTAGAAGACGATATTCAGAAGAGATTATCTACAATTTGGACTTTGACACATATTAGATGAATCAATAGAAAGACAAGCTATGTGTCGTGCTCCTAAATAATTTTAAACCATGTAGGTTTGCTCCAAGGGTTACGAATAAAACCGAGCAAGCCTACCATAAGATATATCTAGTGTATGCATGACAAAAGATGTAAGTATGCAAATGCAAACCTAGGCATGAAGAGTAACTAGATGCTTAAAGATACCAATTTGTAAGAAAGTTAAATCTAATACCAATTGAAGCAAATATAATCTAGTTACCTAACATGGGAAGGGGAATTTGGGTCCATAGTATTCACTAACCCACTTGGCAATGTCTTTGTCCATCGAGATGCACCCTATGAAATGCATCCACACTTTGCCAAGTCTCCAAATTCCCCAAAGTCCATCGGACTTCTCACTTCCCTTTTGGGATCCAAACCTTCTTGGTGCTCTTCATGTTGGAAATGATCTCCTCTGGCACCCAAAAGCGTTTGACCCCATTGTTGGCTTGCTTGTTCACCTTGATGGCCACCACCTTGTCATTTTTCTTCTTCTTCAAGAGATAAGGTGTGGAGGCCTTTTTGTCCACCTTGTTGGTGTAGGTGTTGAAGAGCTTGCTTGTTTGCTTCTTTTTCTTCTTTGCTCCTCCCCCATTCTTCACCTTGCACTCATAGGACTTGTGACCTTCCATGTGGCACACGTAGCAAACCACGGTTTATCCTTCATCAAGCTTTTTCACTCCCTTGACGGTGTTATCTTGATGAAGTTGGGCTTACTTCGTCTTACATTTCACTTGAGTCAAGTCCTTGGTGAGGCGAGCTACTTCTTCCTTGAGTTGCTCATTCTCCTTTGCAACCTCTTGTATGCACGTATCTACAACAACTTTCTCAACACAAACTTGGTTGCACAAGGGTGAATCTAAACATAAATCGTTATAAGAAGTAGAGGCATCCTTTTTAGACATGGTAAAGATAAAACTTTTCTTTTTAGATGCCTTGGTGGGGGTAGAACTAACGGCTTTAAGATTAGCAACTTTATTAGTTAGCTCATCACAATATTTGCACATGGTTTTCTTTTTAGCAAGCAAACTTTTATAAGCATCTTGTGAGCTAGCTGAAAGGTCCTTGTTTGGTTTTGGTAATTGAGTGACAACTTAGGTGGACTAATTGTGTTTATGTGAGATACACAGGTGATTAGTCCACAGGTACATGTGTGTGAGCAACATATGCCATGGAGGTGAAAATGGCTTGGAGATGTTGCAAAGCTCACACATGTGATGATGAAGGAGCTTATTGCACATGAGACATGACATTGAGTCATGTGATCAAGGTGGAGAAGATCAAGACAAGACTTGGCTTGATGGACCGGTTGCAAGCGTGAAGGGCAAGTCAAAGGCTTTGGAGTGATGGACCGCGTGGCGGTGAAGCTTGAGCAAGACTTGGCGCCGATGGACGATAGCAACGGTGAAGAGCAAGTAGAGTCAAGATCGATGAACCAATATGATCATGTGATGATATGAAGTGGATCATATCATTGTTGATCGTGTTGGTGCATGTGTTGCATCGACATTGAAGGAGATGGAATGGAATGCGCAAGGCAAAGGTATAACCTAGGGCATTTTATTTCACCGGTCATAGGTGTGTAGAGAAGTTTATGACCGGGTTTAGGATAGATGGCCGTACTATCAAGAGGAGCAAACTTGTTTGCATATCGGTCATCTAGTGCCACTCGAGTGATCTAACTTTGCATTGTCGCTAGGATCGAGTGGCGTGGCTAGTTGAGTGGCTAACATCCTTTGGGAAATGATTGTGAAAATGCTAACACACATACACATGGTGATGTACACTTGGTGGTGTTGGTACATTTACAAAGCAGGTGGTGTTTGCAGGGATTCGGCGCTTTCGGGAAAATGGTATGCCTATTTTCTATTGCGCCGGATGCAAATTCTTGGTGGTTGGCTCTTTGGAGCAAGGATGAAGAAGTGAGAAGTGAGAACGAGTTAGTCGCGAAGATGCTGGCGTCGGTCAACTGACCGGACGCTAGATCTGAATGCACCGGACGCTGGCAGGCTGCGTCCGGTCAGGCTGACGTACGATGACGCAGAAGCTGGAGTGTGACCGGACGCGTCCGGTCGAGGTCGGTACCTTACTGGAAACGACCGAACGCTGGGGGTTCAGCGTCCGGTTAGTTGAAAGCTGCTGCGTCCGGTCAAGTCAAGTGACCGTTGAAACCGGGACACGTGGCCGTCTGTGGGCGACCGGACGCTGAGGTCCAGCGTCCGGTCAACACGACCGGAGCGTCCGGTCAGCCCGACCGTTGCCCAGTGAAGGGGTAACGGCTAGTTTAGCCCTTAGGGCTATAAATAGAAGTGGCCCTCGGCCATGGCTGGTGCTGAGCACCTCAAGGGACTTAGTGTCCATGCTTGTGAGTGCTTGGGAGCCCTCCATCACACACATACTTGATAGCGATCATCCGATTGTGTGAGTGAGCGATTCTAGTGCGATTGCATCGTGAGGTTGCATCGAGTGGCACTAGGTGATCGAGTTGCGAGCCGGTGGTGCTTGTTACTCTTGGAGGTTGCCACCTCCTAGACGGCTTGGTGGTGGTCTCCGTCGAAGCGCGCAAGAAGCTTGTGCGGCGCTCCGGAGAAGTGCTTGTGAGGGGCATTGTGCTCGCCCCGCGGGAGCCGCGAAGAGCAACTCTAGTAAAGCGTGTCATTGAGCTACCCTCACTCAAGGGGTAGGTTCTTGCGGCGCCCGACGTGCGGGCTTAGCGGGTGATGCTAATTAGCCGCCGAACCACCAAGTGAGCGGTCGACACAACGGGGACTAGCGTGTTGGCAAACACGTGAACCTCGGGAGAAAAATCATCGTGTCAACCTTGTTTTTCCCGTTGGTTTGCATCCCCATTACACAAGCTTGCAATTACTTTTATACATATTAAGCTTGTGTAGTTGCTCTTGTAATTAGATAGCTTGTGTAGCTTGCTAATTATCTTCTTGCTTGTGTAGCATAGAAGTAGCTCCCTTGCGT
The DNA here is from genome assembly GCF_019320115.1 of Miscanthus floridulus. Lineage (NCBI taxonomy): Eukaryota > Viridiplantae > Streptophyta > Magnoliopsida > Poales > Poaceae > Miscanthus > Miscanthus floridulus. Next base: position 66,648,699 of record NC_089593.1, read on the forward strand.
GGCTAATTTGGTTTTAGTAACCTTATTAGTCGCATTGCTTAGTTTGTGTAGCTAAGTATTTACGCTCTCTAATTAGGCATTGGTTGTCTTGTTATTGAGCTTTGCTAGTGAGCTTAGTTGGCTTTGTGCTTTTGCTTACTAGCATGTGTAGGAGCTTCCTTATTGCTTAAAGTACTAGTGGCATAGGTTTGTGTGACCTTGCTCTAGCTAGCCCGGCACCTTAGTTGCATAATTAGTATCTTTGCAAGGTGCTAGTGAACATATATAGAGGGGTGTAGTCTAGGCTAGACCGATTGTTTTTATTCCGCATTTATATCGGTTAGCCGACGCGATTAATTTTAAAAAGGACTATTCACCTCCCCCTCTAGTCGCCATCTCGACCCTTCACTAGCTAACTTTTCCTTTAATTTTTTATTTTTCTTTACAAGTTGCTCATCATTGATTGTGCATGCATTTGTTGTTGCACTAGCCTTAAGTTGCTCAATTTTAGTAGATAGTTCAATATTGAGATTAACAAAGTTCTCATACTTTTTAAGCAAAGTTTTGTATGTTTCTTGTGAACTATCTAGTTTTTCTTTTATTTTTTCGAGCTTCTTTTCTTGACTAGTGCAAACTTTAGCATAATTAAGATTTTGTTGCACAATTTCCTCGTAAGAAGGCATTTCATCATCACTATCACTCTCACTAGAGGATGAGCTTTCGTTACCTCGTGCCATAAAGCACACACGAGAAGAGCTTGATGATGAGTGCTTGCGCCCTCGCCTCTTGTGATGGTGTTCTTATTCACTTAAAGAATCATCCCATGACCTTATTGATGTGAGGGCTTGGTTCTTGCACGCCTTCTTCTTTGTCTTGGGTGTGGGCTTGTTTGGACAAACTTCCACAAAGTGCCCCAACTCGCCGCATCCATAGCATCCTTTCTTTCTTTGCTCATTTCTTTGATTGGTGAAAATAAGGTTTTGAATTTGGATGGGCACACCCTTGACATTGAGCTTTTGGACCATTTTCTCCACCTTGTTGATTAATTTGATTGATTCTTCATCAAGGTCGGAGGTGAAGGAGGAAGATTGATCATCATCACTTGAATCTTCATCATCATCATCATCATCATCTTCTTCTTCACTTGAGGAGCTTGCGCTTGAGCTTGTCTCAACTTGCTTGCTCTTCATCTTCTTTTTCTTGCTACATGCGAGCGCTTTGCCTTTGCTTGATGAAGAGACTTCTTCTTGACCCATCTTGCGTGATATTTCAAATGCCACTATCTTGCCAATAACTAAGGTCGGGGTCATGGTGCTCAAGTCCTTCATATTGTGAAGGATGGTGATGATGCTTGCATATTTCTTTTGTGGTAGCACGGAAATAATCTTCCTCACGATGTCCACATCACCTAGCTTTGTTAGTCCTATTGAGTGGAGCTCATTGATAATTAGATTCAAACGAGAATACATATCACGAACAAGCTCATCATCATTTATTGTAAAGGTATCATAATTTTGCTTAGCTAGACAATGTTTTTGCTCACGGACATTAGATGTGCCCTCATGGAGCTCTTGAAGTTTTAACCATATTTCATTTGCCGTATTTAAAGCGAATAATTGGTTAAACACATCCATGCTAAATGATTCAAACAAACAATTCTTAGCTCTAGCATTGAAATGTATTTTCTTTTCATCACTCTTTGTGGGTTTATCAGGATTCTTAATGGGTTTCATCCCGTCACGAGTGACTCTCCAAACTCTCAAATCAACCGCATCAAGGTAGCAAACCATTCTAGCTCTATAATAAGGAAAGTCAGTGCCGTTAAAGTGTGGAGACCTAGATGTATCCATCCCAACCACTCTAAATAGCATCATCTCAACGACGGTTAAGCCAAAGGTCCAATTTTGAGCCAACCGGCTCTGATACCAATTGAAAGGGGACCATGACGCCTAAAAGAGGGGGGGGGGGGGTAAATTAGGCAACTTAAAATTTTAACTCCAAACTATAGCCTCTTTTTCTAACCCTAGCAAAACCTATACAATAGATAAACTATCTAAATGTGCAACTACGGTTTTGCTAGTGTATTGCTATCTCTACCGCAAAAAGAAGTGATACAATCAATATAAATACGGAAGCTAAAGAGCAAGGTAGAGATATGCAAACTCTCATCGACGACTCCGGTATTTTTACCGAGGTATCGAGAAGCGCGCAAGCTTCCCCCTAGTCCTCGTTGGAGCCCCTCGCAAAGGCCAAGCTCCCGGTCGGGTAACTCCGTGGATAGCCTCGGGCCTTCCACACGCGCAAGTGGGTCTCCGACGTGCCTTCCGGCAAGCCTCTCCCGGATGCTCCCCGTAGTCTTCACTATCAAGTTTCCGACCAAAACGCCGCGGGCCTTGTTCCCTCTAGTACATGGTGGCGGCCACACCACAAACGCGGTTGATGTGATCTCGCAAGACTACAAGACCCTCCGATGTACAACAATGGTGTGCACAAGCACCGAATGGTAAAAGGTATGCAAACCTCACTAAACACTAGGCCTAAACCTAGAGCAAGCTCATAAGTGGTGGTCTAATCAACCTAAGGACTTCGTAAAGCACCTACGCTAATCACCTAATAAATCACTAAGCACTATGCAAGTGGAGATCACTAAAATGGTGTATCAACACCCTTGATATGTTTCCTCAGCTCCACTTTACTCATTTGGCCGGTTGGGGGTTGTATTTATAAGCCCCACTGAGAAAGTAGCCGTTGGGAATGAAGTCCCGCTTTTCTGCTACTGACCGGACGCTGATCATGACCTGACCGGACACGTCTGGTCGTCTCGACCGTTGGAGCCGCGAACAACTGATCGGACGCTGCCAGCGTCCGGTCACTTGCCACCGGACACGTCCGGTCGCAAGTTCGCCGCTCTGGAACCTCTTTGTACTCGATCGGACGCTGCTGTCCTGCGTCCGGTTGGTTTGCCGCCAGCGTCCGGTCACTTGCTGAGTGTGTTGTCGGACTGATGAATAGTGTCATCGGTGCGTCCGGTCGATTCACTTGTTCAGCGTCTGGTCGCTGCTGCTGACGCATGCTGTTGCCGAGCCACTGATCGGAGCGTCCGGTCACTTCTGTGAGCTCGTTTCTTTGATATCTTGAGTGCGGCTTGGTTCCTATCTTCATGCTTGGACTTTACTTGATATCTTGGGTCCTCTCTTGTGCTCCTAAGTTCTTGCTTGAGGTGTTGATCATCGGATCATCACATCGCCTTTGTCCAAATCACGTCTTGCATCCTATTGAACTACAAAACAATCACTTGCAAATTCATTAGTCCAATTTAGTTGTGTTGGTCATTAAACACCAAAATCCAAAGTAAATGGGCCTAAGATCCATTTTCCTTACATCACCGTCGCGGAGGCGTGCCTAATGGGACCTTGATCTTTGCTGAAGTGCATACCCTTATAGTGCAATTCAAACTGTCCATGCTATGTCAGTCTTCGCTGGAGTGCATACCCATATAGTTCAATGTAATCCAAGTTTAATTGTCAATGCACGGGTGAGATAGTCTGAGCTGAATTACTACAAACCACTGACTTAGGGGACCGCCGACCGCAATGGAACTCTCCCGCCTTCTATAAATGAAACGTAAGCGCAACCATGAGAGAAATCATAACTCTAGTCTCAACCGCACATTTTACCTTTGCATATTACATGTATGGCTCCTCCAGGAACTCTATGTTCATCCGTGCTTCTGGCCACTATCATGTCCTTCATTTTCAGGTTTCTAGTCGTCCTTGTATTGACACTTGCAACACCGCCCAATAATGATCTCCAAACCCTCCTTTGTCTTAGGCAACATCTTTCCGACCCTGCCGGGCTTCTAACCACATGGAAGAACGATTCCCTCAACTTCTGCAGTTGGTCTGGTGTCAGTTGCGGTAAGAGGCACAAATCTCGTGTTGTCGCGCTGAACCTCGACTCATTCGAGCTCAGTGGCCAAATACCTGCTTGTATTGCGAACCTCACTTTCCTTGCGAGAATCCACCTCCCAAATAACAAGTTTACTGGCTCAATTCCACATGAGCTTGGCCAACTAAATAGGCTGCAGTACCTCAACCTCAGCTCCAACTACCTCAGTGGCCTGATTCCGGAAACGCTGCCTTCTTGTTCACGTCTTCAGATTGTGGATCTTGGGACAAACTCCCTCTAAGGTGAGATTTCTACGCCACAAACCTGAGCCGTCGATGCTTAAATAAATCATGAGAAGCTCATCATCAGCATTATAACGGCTTTAATGCAGGTATCCCAGAAGGGCTGGGGATGCTCCACAATCTTTCAGTTCTGCATATCGCTGGAAACAGTCTGACGGGAAGCATTCCTCTTTCACTCGGATGCAAATCATCTTCTCTGATATCTCTTGTTCTCACAAATAATACCCTCACCGGAACAATCCCACCGTGCCTGGCTAATAGCTCATCACTTCAGGTGCTGGACTTGACACACAATCATCTTGGTGGAGAGATCCCATATGCTCTGTTAAATAGCGGATCACTAAAAACAATAGAACTTGGGCTGAACAACTTTGTGGGGTCAATACCTGCTGTCTGACTCTCCCTTGGAGAAGCTCATTTTGACATCAAATGATCTCTCAGGTGCCATACCTTCTTCGTTAGGGAATCTTTCTTCCCTCACCATGCTCTTGCTTGCATACAACAGTTTAGAAGGTAGCATCCCTACAAGCATAACTAAAATTCGAAACCTGCAGGCACTGGACCTGACTTACAACTTCTTGTCAGGGTCTGTCCCAGCCTCCCTTTACAATATGTCAGCTCTCACTTACCTTGGCATAGCCACGAATAGCTTTGAGGGGGAAATTCCACGTAGCATCGGGTTCACCCTTCCAAGCATCGAAAAAATGATTTTCCAAGGGAACCAATTCGATGGCCAAATACCTGCTTCGCTAGCAAATGCAACCAACCTCAAGGTGATCGATCTACAGTATAACTCGTTGCATGGAACTATTCCTCTTTTGGGTTCGCTTCCCAGCTTGCTGGAACTAACTCTAGAGATGAATCAGCTTGAAGCTGGAGATTGGTCTTTCCTTTCCTCACTAGCCAATTGCACACAGCTGGTCAAACTGTCTCTGTCAAATAACAAAATCCAAGGAACACTGCCAAATTCCATTGGTGGTCTTCCGAAAAGCATAGAGTTTTTGCTGATGAAAGCAAATTATATATCTGGTACAATACCACCAGAGATAGGGTACCTCACAAATCTTGTGGTTCTTTACATGGGGAAATATCAGCTCACAGGAAGCCTCCAAGACACACTTGGAAATCTTACAGACTTATTTATACTAAGCTTATCACAGAACAAACTTTCCGGACCAATTCCACTCTCAATCAGTAATCTGAGTCAACTGAATGAGCTCTAATTACAGGACAACGATTTCAGTGGCCTGATACCAGGAGCTTTAGGATACTGCAAGAATTTAGCATTGTTGAACCTCTCGTGCAACAGCCTTGATGGCAGCATACCAGAGCAGCTCTTTACTGTTTCCTCCCTGTCTGGAGGCTTGGATCTGTCCCACAACCAGCTCTCTGGACAAATACCACTTGATATCGGCAACTTGATCAATCTTAGTCTGCTAACATTTCCAATAACAACTTGTCAGGACAAATTCCCTCCATTCTAGGCCAGTATGTCCACTTGGAGTCCCTCCACATGGAAGGGAACAATCTTGAAGGAAAAATCCCAGGTTCTTTTGCTGAACTGAGAGCGATAATCGAACTAGATCTGTCTCAAAATAATCTGTCTGGAGAAATACCTGAATTGTTTGAGTCCTTCAGCTCCTTGAACCTCCTCAATCTGTCCTTCAACAACCTCCAAGGTCCAGTACCCACTGGTCGGATATTTGAGAATACAAGTGCAGTCTACATTCAGGGGAACAAGAACTTATGTGGGAGCACCCCATTGCTAGAATTGCCACCCTGTGCAGCAAAGGTCTCCAGACAAAACCATAGCTCCAAAATTCTCAAGGTGCTAGGATTCAGTGCTCTTTCTTTGCTCCTTGTATCATGCTTAGCTGTCATACTTTTGAAGCAGAGGAAAAAAGTCAAACAAGAAGCTCATCCATCCTGCAAGGAATTGAAGAAGTACTCATATGCTGATGTTTTCAAAGCAACAGATGGTTTCTCCTCATCCAACTTGGTTGGTTCAGGAAATTCTGGATCAGTTTACAAAGCTAGATTTGAGTTTGAAGAACATACAGTTGCTGTCAAGGTTTTCACACTTGATCAACTTGGCACACCGAAGAGTTTTCTTGCTGAGTGTGAGGCATTGAGGAACACACGCCATCGGAATCTTGTAAGAATGATTACAGCATGCTCAACATTTGATCCATCAGGGCATCAGTTCAAAGCTCTTATTCTTGAATATATGCCTAATGGTAGCCTAGAGAACTGGCTCTATCCTAAGATAAACAATTATGGTTTGGAAAGACTACTGAATTTGGACTCCAGAATAACAATAGCGATGGACATAGCTTCTGCTTTGGATTATCTACACAACCATTGCATGCCACCTGTGGCCCATTGTGATTTGAAGCCAAGCAATGTCCTTCTTGATGATCAGATGGGAGCGCATCTTGCTGACTTTGGTTTAGCGAAGTTTCTTTACAGTCCCAGTCATTCATGCCATCATAGTTCTACAAGCTTACTGGGACCAAGAGGATCAATTGGATATATTGCACCAGGTGAATTTTTTTCCTTAAACGACCGGAAATTTTCCATGTCACAACAATATTTGTTTAGGTTTTTGTTTTGCTGTTCTACTATCTAACAAGATTCTTTTAAGTTTTCCAATATTGAGAGATTAAATTGTTTGATCAATTACACACAATTTACAGAGTATGGTTTCGGGAGCAAACTCTCAACTGAAGGCGATGTCTCCAGCTATGGTGTTATATGCTCACAGGAAAGCGTCCAACAGATGAGATGTTTACTAATGGTTTGAACCTTCACAAATTTGTGGAAAAAGCATTTCCACAAAAGATTGGTGAAGTTCTGGACCCGTGTATCCTTCCAAGTTCTGTAGATGATGGTGATGTGGACAACAATTTGGACCATGGAAATAATGCAAGAGCTGTCTTCGAAAGCTGCATCATGCATCTTGTTAAGCTCGGTCTCTCATGCTCTAAGGAGACACCAAAAGATCGACCAATGATGCAGGATGTTTATGCTGAAGTCATCACAATCAAAGAAGCATTCTCAGCGCTACATATGGTTGAGTAAAAGGACCGTTGGTTCTGTTGTTCACATGCTAGACGAGCATGATGGCCTTTGCCTAATTTTCTTTTGAATGTCCATTTACTTTAAGAATCATATATTTTCTTGTATACCTTCCGTCAAAAAAATAATTCTCGAATACCCAGAGGCCTTTGTATTTACTTTAAGAAGGGCTTGTCTCTCCATTTCGGTACTGCTTTGTATTTGTTATCTATCAGAGCTAATAAACACGTTCTGAAATAAAGTTTTCTCGACACAGCAACTATATTACCTTGGTTACCTGGTCTCAGTGGGGGATCCAGAAGAGGGGGGCGCTAAATAATAGGAGGATATAAATCTTACTAGAGGTACACCAGATATAATATATATAACGAAGAACACAAACGATGAAATCAACTTAAAATGCCCAAGCAATATGTACAACATTTTAGATAGAAAAATGACTAATAAAGAGCATGCATGACCAAAAGCATATATGTAACTAGCAATAGCATTGTACAGAGAATTGTATTATATTCAATATTTTCTCCGAGAACTTCAAATTATATTGTGTTCAATACAGCATTATCAATATTCTTCAACAAGTAAGCTCAGGTTATTTTTAGCTACTCCTGGATATGTTGCAAATCATCCAATCCAAGTAGGGCTGATATGTTCAATAATGGTGCGAATACATTAACTTAGCAATTTCCCCTAGCACACTGTCATGAGCTCTTGGCAGATCGAGCAACAAACCTGCATCATCTTAAGGCGGCTATGGCTTGGTTTGATCGGCTCTTGGTGATGGTAACACAGCATTGGGGCAGACGCAGAACATCAGTTTTCAGTTAGACAGTGCTCCAGCGAACCTGGCGACGAATTCAAACAAGAGCAAGCACATGAGCGTCAGTAGGCTACGAACAATCGAATGGCTTAGAATACGGATAAACAAACCAATTACACCATGCTGCTCATGGTGATGGTGTCTCGGCCACAGCGGTCTCGTAGAAACTTTTGAGCAACCTGGACGCCCAGCCGGCTGCGCACCTGGGCGGTAGGCACCGCCGCACGGGGCGTGCATCTGGGAAGCACCTAGCCGCCCAGGCCACTAGGAAGGAGGCAGCAAAGCAGGCTGCAGCAGGGGCGCGGCGGCCGGCCACCGGCGGATCTGGCGGCGCTCCCGCATTACAGTCATGGAGGAGAATTCAACGGAGGAGCCTGCCACGGCGGAGCAGAAGTAGAGAACAGAGGGCGGAGGCAGAGCAGAGTGGAGCGAAGAAGGCGGAGCGGAGGGGCGTGGTCGCCCGGCGCGGGCGGGGCTTCGGCCATGGTGACTGTGCTTTTCGGTGCTCGGCGGCCGGCGGCCGGCCGCCGGCGCTCTCGCTCCAAAGTCAGGACTCGAGAGTTGGAGGCGGGCTGGGGGCGATCAGGAGCGAATTGGGCTAGGTTCTGGCGGCGTCGGGTGGGGCTAAAGGCCTATTTCTTTGGGCTGGTTTGGGCCAGGGAGATGAGCTGCTAATGAAATATTTGGGCTCCAGACCCTAAGCTCGGGGCCCAGATCCGCCGCTGCCGGGTCTAATCTATCTACCTTGTACCTTACTAAATTCATTAACTTTTTCTTTGCAAAAGACTACCCCACATAAGAGAATGGGCCCGTGGTCCAGTGGTAGGGCTGTCCAGTGAGACGCCACCGCACCTTTTTCTATATATTTTTCAGAAATTTTAGGGTACATACACATGTGCACGTTCGGTGGTACTGCTCGTTTCCCGCGTACTCCCAATCTCTTCTTACGTGTGTACGGACGCGCACGCGTATGGTGTAAGTGTGAAGTGCGTGGAGTTGTGTCCATCCAAATTGTAACTGATAAAAAAGACTACCCTATATAACCTCTTCACTGAGATAACCTCCATCCACGCACTCTAAAAACTGCATCTACAAAAACAACCGCATAGAAACTAACTTCGCGTGTATGGTACTCCAACCCTCACCCTCCCCCCGCGGCGCTGCGACAAGCGAAGAGGGAGCAAACTGCTTCACCCGTGCGTGCCCGCAGCCGCTGATTTGTGCCGCCGCCATCGCGATGGAGCCGAAGAGCAAGGACAGGAAGCTCTCTCCGCTTGCGGTGGCTGCATCCGGATCTCACGGAGGATGTCGTCATTGCCCCACAGCCGCCGATCTGTGCCGCTGCTGTCTCGATGGAGGCGAAGAGCAAGGACAGGAAGCTCTCTCCACTCACGGTGGCTGCATTCGCAGCCTTGATTGGCATGGTGCTCATCAACGACGACACTCTCCGTGAGATCCTGTTCCGCCTCAGCTTCACCAGCTGCCTCGTCCGTGCCGCCGCCGTCTGCAAGCGATGGTATCGGATCGCCTTCGATCCGGACTTCCTTCGCAGGTTCGGTGCCCTCCACCCGCCTCTCATGCACTTCGGTGACCTTGACGCGCAGTGTTAGGGGAATCAAGGTACGAGTTTGTGACTTGCAAGATGGAAACTAGAACCAGGTCCGTAGTTCCAAGCTCGTACTATGGCCGGATCGATCTGCCAGAAGCGTTAGTGCCATGACGTAATTTTGGTTTGCTTTCATATGGCAAGGTCTACCGGATTTGTATGGCAGATCACATCCTTGGGAAAGATTTAGCTTATATGAGCTTGTTCTTTATCATGATTCTTTGAGCCGATTTTTATGTCAAAATGTTAACGAATGGATAGGCATTTGCAGAAGTTTCACATATAACTTGCATCAGTCTGTAGGTTCATATATAACTTTTAAGTTCTATTGCTTTCCTGTTTAGAAAATGAAAAACCTTTATATGAAATACTTAAGGTTTGGTGAATGAAAGTTTGATCAGTTTTAAAAATAGCAGAGCAGATAAAAGAATGGAAGTTTGACCGGCTTTGAAATTAGCTGACAAAAGTTGTATTTTTGTTTTCACTGAGGTTGCATACATTAATCTCTGGATAATTAGATTCTTAATAAGTATATATTTGCTTGAGCTGTCGAGGAAGAATAAGAAACACTAGCAGGAACCCCGCGCGTTGCCGCAGGCGCAACACATGACGTTGAAAAGAAAAAGGTCGTATTGCAGAATTGACAATGGGTTGAACATGATTTCATGTTGATGTGTAAAGGATAAATATATAAAGAGTAAGGGTGGGTACTACACAGTGAAATGGTCCTGATAAGGGCAATTGAAAAGTAAGGTAACATGCTTACAGAGGAAAGCACTGCATGATTTGGTTTCATAACATATGTATAAATTATATGATGAAGCGAATGTTACACCAAAACATCCATGTGGCTCCAGCTTGTGCCTGTCATTTTGCACACAAAAGAAGACTAACAAAATACAGTAAGATCTGGGGATAAACAATATTCTTCAAGTCTTGCCTCTACTTTTGATGTCATTCATTGAAGGCCGCTGAAATTCTCTGGTAGTCCGATCCCTAGTATTCGGTCAAAAACCTTCATGTATGAAAAGACAACTAAGATTTAGTATGTATGCATAAGTCGGTAAATTTTGAGAAATATAAGAAAATATAATCAGTAAAGACAACATGTTTGTAGTAAGAAAATGAAGCGAATAAAAGAGAAGAGTAGAGGTACAACAACAGAGGCAGAACATTCAATGCACCCAGGTGGCAAGCTTAAAAGGTAATACAACACCTGGCAGGCAAATTAAGCCCATATAGAACCTATATTTATGTTTAAGAAATGGTATTTGGTATGTGTTGAATACTGGCAGTATAAAGGGTCTAAGACATTAAATTACAGTCACATGAAGTGTCCAGGCATAAGCACTTGTTGGGATAAGGAAATATATAAAGAAAGATAAATAGGTTGCATTTGATATGGGTTCAGTGGTATAAAGAAAGATAAATAGGTTGTATTTGACATGGGTTCAGTGTTGCAGTTGTTTGGGAAATGAGCCCAGGGAGTGTGAACCGAATGAAAATAATATGATCAGTTGGGAACTAAAAGGGTAAGTGACCAAAGAAACAAAATAGTACAGTATATAGAAAGATTTACCTGGAACATTTCGGAAAAAATGAAGACTCAAGTTTTAATGCTAGAAGTGCATTGGCTGCATTGATTAAAATGGCAATGCCATTACCGAAGCTTAGATATTGAAACTAAAATGCGTTATTTTTCTTAGCATCGTTGTGAGCCTTGACAATACAGTCACAATCCAAATACACTGTAGGTGGGCCTCTGGATATGTTTGCTGCCATTTGACCAAACGACAGGACAACTAATCCTTTCCTGGTGTTTTACATGAGGCCATGAACATCACTTTGAACCTGCACACATTTGTAAGCTGATAACAACCGATAAACCTGCTTAGTATAAGCAAAGTAATGGGTTGAGTCCTAAAAGTATGTTTGAATGGAAAGGCGAGTTGCTTATGTTTTAAAAGGCGTACATCATGGTTTCGATGTGCATATGTAAAAAGTATGACATTCAAATTCTTTGCACACCACGTGTAGATAGTATATGTTGAAGTCGAAATTCCGGATTGATGCGAAATGAGACTGAACATCCTATATAAATTGAGGGACGACGGCGGTCAGGCAAATGCAATGAATTGGAAATAAATTATGAAGGTGTGTGAAACATAATTTGGGGAGCAACATATAGAGAATCCCAATATGTGATCTTGCAAAGAATAACAACACTGGGTAATAAAAATGGCAAAGTTTGTATCAGACAGGAAAACATTAGTGCTGAAATCTGACCATACATACAAATTCAAATTGAAATGATGTACCTTGGTGGCATCAAGAGGAATCTGAGCCTGCAACTGGCATCAAGAGGAAGCTGAATCTGCAACAGCACGATTAAGAAGACGTTAATTTTGCTATCATCCTGAGGCCAGGATTAAACTACCATGTTTACATATCACTACATAGGAAGGAAATGAGTGCGCAAAAATAAAAATAAGATGAATCAGTACAAATAAACCTTTGCTGTGGAGACACATATGATTCATGGTTCGATAAGATAAATCCTGTACAAAGATGAAGCATAGGTGAGTACATTTCAACTATGCTGGCAACATATACTCTTGTAGATGCGATGAAGCACATGGTACACCTTGTGAACATGGAACTCATTTTTTCGTCTCCTAGTGTTTGGTTTTGGTAGTAGACAGGAGTGGACGGGCCAAATTGATGCAAAAAAAATCATGGATTCATCAACCTGTCCCTGCATCCACAACTCAAAATAAAAATCAAGTGCGACTCCAAATTTTAGTAGGATTCCAACAAATCCGCATGGGCTGTATACCTCCCCAAAAAGAAAACTACATCCTGCACGAATCCGAAAACCTAAATCGTAGCCCGCAGATTCGAGGGGTAAGAACAAAGCAGCCGAGAAGAATCGGAATCGTAGGGAGGAGGGAGACAGCCATGCTTACGGAGCGGTATCCGCCGTGGCGGGCGTGCGCGTGGCGGCGGGCGTCGTCCTCCTCATCTTCATAGGCGTCATCGTCCATGCGACACGGGGGTGACTGCGGCTGGTGGCCGGCGTCATCATCGACGTCGTCGCCGGTGTGGTCCACGGCGCCATCGATGGAGCTGCTACATAGGCATGCGAGGAGGAGGGTGTGGGGCAACGTGGTTGTAGCCTAGGTGCGCGCAATGAGGAGACGTCCGAGGTGTTAGATAATGTAATATGTTCATGTTTATGTCTAGGTTCATCTTGGCTTTCGGTTAGCTGTAGGCGTCCCTATATTGTAGCTCAAGCTAGTTGTTGATAGATATCTTCTCATGTAATCTGTTGTAAACCTAACCCCTTGTACAAGGCCACCGCCGGGGGCTTTTCCCATGCCCATATAGCATGCAACCAAGAGCCAGGGGACGACATCTCGTTCTACCCACTTTTACATGGTATCTAGAGCATTTCTCCTAGCGGATTCCCATGGCTTTCGCTTCTTCATCCTCCGCACAGCCTGTTGTGACCTCCTTCACCACCTTCCTTCCGGTGAGCGAAAACTCATCCGCAGCAACTACATCCTCTGGATAGCTCAAGTCCTCTCGGCGCTCAAGGGGGCGCAACTCGCCAACTTCATCGAGCCAACAACGAAGCCCCCTGATGCGTTCCTCGCGCCCAAGGAAGATGACAAGAAGGAGCCGGCCATTCCTAACCCTGACTATGCAACGTGGGTGGCCAAGGACCAGACGGTCCTCAACTATCTGCTCTCCAATCCATCGAAGGAGATCCTCGCGCAGGTGTCCACGGAAGTGACGACTGTCGGTGCTTGGGCGGCCATTACTGGGATGTTTGTGTCCCAATCTCGCGTGCGCCTCATCAGCACGAGGATGGCGGTCGCGACTGCCTCCAAAGGTACTTCCTCCATAAGTGAGTACTTTACAAAGATGAAGGGTTTAGCAGATGAGATGGCGTCGGCTGGTCGGCGTCTTGAAGATGAGGAGCTTGTCTCCTACATTCTCACCGGGTTGGATCTCGAGTTCAACCCAGTGGTTTCTACGGTGGTGGTTAGGGTTGAACCCATTTCGGTGGGGGAACTCTACACTCAACTCACCAGCCTTGAGCAGTGGATGGAGCTCCATGGTGGTGGTGGTGGCTACCAGTCCTCCGCCAATGTCGTGGCAAAGGGAGGTCGCGGTGGCGGCAACAACACCAACAACCCTCGTGGCGGCCGTGGTGGCCACGACGGCTTTGGACGAGGATAGAAAGGTGGCCATGGCGGTGGTCGCTCGCCAGGAGGCGCATCTTTGGGCATCATTTGTTAGCTCTGTGGCAGGGAGGGGCACACCATCCTCCGATGCTTCAAGTGGTTTGATGCTACATTCACTGGTCCTCAAAAATCTGTGTCCTTAGCTACGACCTCGTATGGGGTAGATACCAATTGGTATATGGATTCGAAGGCCACGGATCACACCACCAGTGAGCTGGAGAAGCTCACCGTGCAAAACAAATATCACGGTGGTGATCATGTCCATGCTGCAAATGGAATATGTATGGAGATTTCACATGTTGGTCATAGTAATTTGCATCCCCTTCTAGTAAGATTCATCTTAGAAATGTTTTTCATGTTCTAGTGCTAGCAAAAATCTTGTATCTGTCAATTGACTCAGCCGTGATAATAACGTTTTCCTTGAATTTCATCCGACCATTTTCTTATCAAGGACTAGGTGATGAGGAAACCGCTCCTTGGAGGCAGATGTGAGGCTAGCCTCTATCCCGTCAAGTCCTCCCCTCTTAGGTCATCCAAAAATAAAGAAGCTCTTGGTGTTGTCAAGCCTTCAGCGTTGTTGTGGCATCATAGGCTAGGGCATGTTGCTGCTCCCGTAGTTCAACAAATTCTTAGCCGCCACAAACTTTCATTTGTTAGAGATGTGAACAATAAGCACGTGTGTGATGCGTGCCAACAGGGCAAAAGTCATCAATTGCCCTATCCAAGGTCATCTAGTGTCAACTAGTCCCTTGGATCTTGTGTTTTCAGATGTTTGGGGTCCAGCTCCGGCCTCTGTTGGTCGGTTTAATTATTATGTGAGTTTTATTGATGACTACTCCAAGTTCACTTGGGTTTATCTTTTGTGCCACAAATCTAAAGTTTTCCAATGTTTTAGCAATTTCCAAAACCTTGTTGAACGCCAATTTAATCGCAAGATTCGTGCCATGCAAACATATTGGGGTGGAGAGTATAGAGCTTTAAATTCCTTCTTTAAACGAATAGGGATTTCCCATCAAATTTCTTGTCCTCATGCACATCAACAAAATGGCTCAGCTGAGAGAAAACACCTTCACATAGTTGAAATGGGACTTACCCTTCTAGCTCATGCCTCCATGCCCTTGAAATTCTATGATGAAGCCTTCCTTACCGCTGTGTTCTTAATTAATCGCCTACCATCTAAAGTCATCAATCATGAAACACCACTTGCCCGTTTATATGGTCAAGAACCTAACTACATGTTCTCAGGATGTTTGGGTGCACATGTTGGCCCAACTTGGGCCCCTATAATTCTCATAAGCTTCAGTTTAGATCCAAGCAGTGTGTGTTCCTTGGCTATAGTAACTCACATAAGGGTTTCAAGTGTCTAGATCTAGCTGAAGGGCATATATATATTTCTAGAGATGTTGTCTTTGATGAATGCATTTATCCTTTTGCATCTCTCTGTCCCAATGCTAGCGCTCGTCTACGTGCCGAGCTCAAACTCCTTCCTGATATTCTTCTTAATCCTTCATCTAATTTTGGGGATGCATTGTTACATGACAAGCGTTTGGTTTCTCCTATTTCTACAGATGTTGTGCATAGTTCCTGTGAAGCTGCCGTGTCTACAGGTGTAGATCCGGCGTCAACTGCTGAAAATCTGGAGCAAAACGGCGCAGAAACGACTTCTGCAGCTCCATATTTCATGTGTCACCCGGGGGGGAGGCGTAGGGCTGGATCCCAGGTGGATACGCCTAACGGCGTAGGCCAATCTACATGCGGATCAGTGTCAGGATCTGCACGGCGGCTGTCTGCGTCGTCCTCGAGCGCACAGGAGATCTTGGGCGGGGGATCTTCTGCGTCGGAGGCGCTGGCCTCTCCTACTACTAGGCTCGGTGTGGCTCCACAAAATGATCTCAATGCATCAACCTAGGTGGATGCGTCCACCAGATCGGGTGTGGCTGGCAGCGGATCCGCTGCACCCGCTGAACCTGTGGCTTCTGATACGGCTGTGTCTACCTCTTCGCATCACCAGCCTACAACGCGTCTTCAACAAGGTATAACTAAGCCAAAATTGTACACTGATGGCACGGTGCGCTGGTGTATGTTCTCTGCTAATTCTACAGAGGAGCCGACAACTGTAGATGCAGCTCTTAAAGATCCAAAGTGGGTGTCTGCAATGGATTCTGAACATCAGGCACTACTTCGCAACAAAACATGGCATCTTGTGCCGTGTCCCAAAGGCAAGAACATAATCGGCTGCAAATTGGTCTACAAGGTGAAAAGAAAAGCAGATGGATCTATTGATCGATACAAGGCGCGACTAGTAGCAAAAGGTTACAAGCAACGGTATGGCATTGATTATGAGGAAACTTTTAGTCCTGTTGTTAAAGCAGCTACCATCCGTCTTGTTTTATCCATTGCTATTTCAAAGGGTTGGTCTCTCCGCCAGCTAGATGTCCAAAATGCATTTCTTCATGGCATCTTGAATGAGGAAGTATATATGCATCAACCACCTGGCTATGCTGACAAGTCTCATCCCAATTTTGTTTGCAAACTTGACAAAGCTATATATGATTTGAAGCAGGCTCCCCGAGCTTGGTATGCAAGGTTGTGTGCCAAGCTAATTGCATTGGGTTTTGTGCCATCCAAAGCAGATACCTCACTGTTCTACTATAGCCGAGGGGGCACAACATTTTTGTCTTGGTATATGTTGATGACATCATCATTGCAAGCTCATCCTCTGCTGCCACCGATGCTCTTCTTGCTGATTTGCAACGTGATTTTGCCTTGAAAGATCTTGGTGAGCTGCACTATTTTTTTGGCATAGAAGTCAAGAAACATCAAGGGGGCTTGCTGCTTACTCAGGAGAGGTAAGCCAATGATATACTTGCTCGGTCTAGGATGGACAAATGCAAATCGACTGACACTTCTTTGTTGAGTACAGAGAAACTCAACGTTGTTGAAGGTGACTGAAGGGGACCGTTACGTTACGCCTAAGAGGGGGGGGGGTGAATTAGGCAACTTAAAATTCAACTTCTAAACTATGGCCTCTTTTTCTAACCTTAGCAAAACCTATGTAAAAGATAAACTATCTAAATGTGCAACTACAGTTTTGCTAGTGTGTTGCTATCTCTACCGCAAAAGGAGTAAAGCAATCAATGTAAATGCGGAAGCTAAAGAGCAAGGTTGAGATATGCAAACTCCCGTTGACGACTCCGGTATTTTTACCGAGGTATCGAGAAGCGCGCAAGCTTCCTCCTAGTCCTCGTTGGAGCCCCTCGCTAGGAATCCCTCGCAAGGGCCAAGCTCCCGGTCGGGTAACTCCATGGATAGCCTTGGGCCTTCCCCATGCGCAAGTGGGTCTCCAACGTGTCTTTCGGCAAGCCTCTCCTGGATGCTCCCCGCTGTCTTCACTATCAAGCTTCCGGCCAAAACACCGCGGGCCTTGTTCCCTTCGGTACATGGTGGCGGCCACACCACAAACTCGGTTGGTGTGATCTCACAAGACTACACGCCTCTCCGATGTACAACAATGATGCTTGCAAGCACCGAGTGATAAGAGGTATGCAAACCTCACTAAACACTAGGCCTAAACCTAGAGCAAGCGCATAAGTGGTGGTCTAATCAACCTAAGCACTTCGCAAAGCACCTAGGCTAATCACCTAATAAAACACTAAGCACTATGCAAGTGGAGATCACTAAAATGGTGTATCAACACCCTTGGTATGTTTCCTTAGCTCCACTCATACCAAATTGCCGGTTGGGGGTTGTATTTATATGCCCCACTGAGAAAGTAGTCGTTGGGGACAAAATCCCGCTTTTCTGCTACTGACTAGACGCTGGAGTTGTCCTGATCGGACGCGTCCGGTCGTCCCGACCGTTTGAGCTGCGAACAACTGATCGGACGCTGCCAGCGTCCGATCACTTGCCACTAGACGCGTCTAGTCGTAATTTTGCCGCTCTAGAACCTCTCTATACTCGATCTAACGCTGCTGTCCTACGTCCGATCGGTTTGCCACTAGCATCCATTCACTTGCTGAGTGTGTTGCCAGACTGATGAACAATGCCATCGGTGCGTCCGGTTAATTCACTTGTTCAACGTCCGGTCGCTGCTACTGTTGCCGAGCCACTGATCGGAGCGTCTGGTCGCAATCTTCCAGCGTCTGGTCCAGCGTCCGGTCACCTCTGTGAGCTCGTTTCTTCGTGATCTTATGTGTGGCTTGGTTCCTATCTTCGTGCTTGGACTTTGCTTAATATCTTGGGTCTTCTCTTGTGCTCCTAAGGTCTTGCTTAAGGTGTTGATCATTGGATCATCATGTCGCCTTTGTCCAAATCACGTCTTGCATCCTATTGAACTACAAAACAATCACTTGCAAATTCATTAGTCCAATTTGGTTGTGTTGGTCATCAAACACCAAAATCCAAAGTAAATGGGCCTAGGGTCCATTTTCCTTATAGTGACCTGCTTGGTCCGGAGGATTCCACTAAGTATTGGAGTCTTGTTGGCGCACTACAATATCTGATGCTTACTCGGCCTGATATCTGCTTTGCAGTTAACAAAGTTTGTCAGTTCTTGCATGCACCAACTATGGCTCATTGGAGTGTTGTCAAAAGGATCCTGAGGTATATAAGAGGGACAATGAATCTGGGTCTCAAAATAGGAGTTTCCAAGTGTATGGTTGTTAGCGCCTTTTCAGATGCTGATTGGGCTAGATGTGTTGATGACCGTCGATCCACAGGGGGATTTGCTATGTTTCTTGGTAGTAATTTGGTGTCTTGGAGTGCCAGAAAACAAGCTACTATATCACGGTCAAGCAGATAAGCCAAGTACAAGTCACTTGCCAATGGTATGGCTGAGATGTTGTGGATTCAAAAGCTACTAATAGAACTTGGAGTACCCCATCCTCCCATGGCTCGTCTCTTGTGTGATAATTTGGGTGTCAAATATCTCTCTGCAAATCCGGTGTTTCATGCTAGAACAAAGCATATAGAAATTGATTTTCACTTTGTCAGAGAGAGAGAGTTGGACAAAAGTTGTTGGACATCATGTTTATCAATTCTGGAGATCAGGTTGCAGATGGCTTCATGAAAGCTCTTCCTCGGGTGAAACTACGACAATTTAGAGACAATCTCAACCTTGTATGTGGCTGAGATTGAGGGGTTGTTAGATGATGTAATATGTTCATGTTTATGTCTAGGTTCATCTAGGCTTTTGATTAGCTCTAAGCACCCCTAGATTGTAGCTCAAGCTAGTTGTTAAAAGATATCTTCTCATGTAATCTGTTGTAAACCTAACCCCTTGTACAAGGCCATGCCGGGGGCTTTTCCCGTGCCCATATAACATGCAACCAAGAGCCAGGGATGACATCTCGTTCTACCCACTTTTACATGAGGCGACGTACGAGGAAGCGAGGAGCACCCGCAAGGGAGTACGAAGAGCGGCATGGCCGAAGACTATCTCGAGAGGGAGGAAGATGGAAGGGATAAGGTCTCTGTAGGGCATGGCCTCGATGGTTCCAGAAGGTAGACAGGAAGGTAGAAACATGATGGAAGGCTCGCTGTGGCCGTCGATGCTGAATCGTAGGGACATGAAATGCCGGTGACGTGGCCTCTTGTGGGATGAGTAAATGGTTTACGAAAATAAGGGTATATGTTAGATTTGCTTGTGCCATCGATTCAACAGTTTGCATATCTCCTTTTGTAGAAAGTGAAAAGGACTCTCTTTTGGTTAAAGTTGGAGTCAGTTTGTTTAAACTACATATTCTTTTTGGATTTTATCATCCATTCCTGATCCCAAATAGATACATACATACCATCCATTCCTGTCTTTTTGGAATTAGAAGTATATACTTCCTGCAAAAATAATATCATTACTTGTTTTTGTTGTAGAACAGTAGTACATAATCCTAATAAAGCAATATATGCAATTCATGATCCAGTTTTGTTATAAAAAAATATACTCTTTCTCTCATTTTTTTGGTTAACCAATTAAATGACAGCGATATTTTAATTGGCCACCGAGAATTTCCAAGGTTTCTCAAGAACAACGTGAAAGCGATCTTCCAGGCAATTTGTGGATTACTAATTATGAGAGAAAAGATACAAGAATTTTGCAAGGTGCTCTCTACAATAGTTGGAAGGTTCTTGTTGGATATTGCACTGGCTACTTTAATTGTCATTTAATTTCTTCTAGAACCAAATAGCAGCTGATGTTGTATTCTCTTGGGTCAACTCAAGTCCTCCTATACTTTTGTAGATAGATGGTAGGTAACTTCTTAGGATATTATATTTCTTTAAGCCTGTGTTGATCTTCACAAAGATTTGTCACTGGACTTTTCAAACATTGTAGGGAAGAAGAAATGATTCACCACCTCTCTTAAAGTATGTTGTGGCTAAACAGATGAATGCATTGGACATTCAGAAGATCATGCACCAGTTGATTGCCAGCTCTGAGGGCGGCTTCTGAATGTAGGGGAGCTTAGAGACCTACATTTTGCTACCAAAGTGTGCGCTCTTGCACTAATGTTAAAAAATGTTATTATTCATATTTTAATTAGGTAAGATGGACTTTGTAGGATCTCTGGAATGCTTAGAGGGGGTGAATAGGCCTGTAAAAATTCAACTCAAACCAAAGTCAAATTCACCCGCGGCACTGCCGCTTAGTGAGCGCAGCACAGCCGCACTGCGGTGCTGTCGCCCCAAACAGCGGCACTGCCGCACCTGCAGGAGAGATTAGTTCACATTTCAAAATCTACCCAATGAAATTTAGATATGGTAAATTTCTTAGCTTCCTGTAGGGTAGTAGATCACAGATCGACAGCTGAAAGTGGTGGGAACACACACAAGTAGATCGGCCCCAAACTCTAGAAATCACCTCAACAACAATATATAATGCAAGTAATATAAATCAAGCATAAGTGACACAATGATTTATCCCGTGGTTTAGCTCACCACCAAGGCTTGCCTACCTCCATGTTGTTGAGGTTAGCCACTAAGGCTTAGACCTTTCCAACCCTTCCTCGTTCTCAAGTCAAGAGACTTAACTCTTGAGACGAGGGGTGAGTTTACTAGCTTCAAGAGATGGTTATAGACCTCCCAGGGCTGCCACATAAGTTGGCAAGCTCCACGGGAGACGCTCTAGCTGGCTAGGAGCCAAGCTCCAAGAGTAACAAACACAACCGCTAGCCAAAACGTGAACCAAGTGCTCTTTAGAGTTTGGGAATCAATGGAGCTGCTCTCTAATCAAGTTTTGGATCCTTATCCCTCAAGGATTGATGGGGAAATCAATGAATTTGCTTGGGGGCTTGAGGTCAACAATGGAGGGAGAGAGAGAGAGAGCTCCTACTCTGCTTTTGGGTGTGCTAAAGTGAGAAAGAAGAGAGCTGGTAACCATTGGGGAGGAAGAGGAAAGGTATATATATCCCCAGCCCCCAATGGTCACTTGAATCGTAGATAGCCATTGGGGAGGAAAGGGAAAGGTATATATACCCCTAGCCCACAATAGACATGGCACCCAAGGGATCGGGCGAGACAAAGCCTGCGGCCTCAAGGTCGGGCGAGACGGTGCCCACGACCAAGGGGTTGGGCGAACTGGAGCCCTCGACCAAGGGGTCGGGCGAACCGGAGCCCATGACCAAGGGGTCGGGCGAATCGGAGCCCGTGACCAAGGGGTCAGGCGAGCCTCTCTTCAAGTGCGACAGTGCCACACCATGCAAGACAGCAAAGGTAATAGTAAAGTGTAGACTATCTTGGCTATAAATCTAATGATGCATGTGGTTGTTTGAGCACTTGGTAGCACATATTAGCTTAAGCATTGTGCCACCCCTTTTTAGTACGGCTTTTCCTATACTCCAATTCAATATATAAAAGAATTTAAACATCCATTTAGTTTGAAGCCATCTACATTTATAATTGGGGGCTCCTCCATTCTGTGTAGCATCCTCGAATATAAATTCCCTGCTTATCATCTCGATAAATCTCATTAGTTCTCTAATTGCGTGATCATTATCACCAAAACCCACAATGAAGGCTTGATTGCACTTTCAATCTCTCCCTTTTTGGTGATTGATGACAACCTAATTAGAGCTTACAAAAAATATGAAATAAATACTGAGACTTTCGAGCCATGGGTGTAGAGCCTCCCCCTAATTATGTGAATAGAGAATTGAATTCTCAAATTGGCATAAGAAGCCAAAATTCACATTTTAGTGAAAGTGATGGGGCTCCCCCTACATTCATGCTCCTATGGGGTGCCGCATACTATGTTAGATATGTAAAACGTGATGCAAATGATAGCTTATGCACAACATGGTTTGCTATTACAACCAGGTGCGGCACTGCCGCACTTGCTATAATAGCACAGATCAGAACAGACACCACACAACATGTGATGCATATAAAGATATACATTCTAGAACAATTGTATCACATGCGACATCATAGATTAATATATGTCCATATCCCACACAAAGAGTTAAATAGTAGCATTATTTCATAATTTAGAGTTTTGAGCGACTCTCAAACTTTCCACCTAGCGAAGACTAACACTCATTGAATAGGACATGAAGCGCAGCTGCTGACAATGGCGTCAAAAAGTTGGTTGACCCCTCTAATTTTCTCCCCCTTTGGCATAAAGCACAAAAAAGAGAAGAAAAGAAGAAAGATCAACACATACTCGTCATCTCCCTAGATGTCCGTCCAATCAATATCATCACCTCCTGTAGCAATCCCGACACCACCATCACCATCATCGTCGTCGGAGTCAATACGTGCATGGACCTGATGATGAGTAGTGGCAGTGTAGCGAGTGGAACAAGTGGAACGCCTCGGCTCCTGTCTCTGATGGTATTCCTCCAGGGTCTCATCCTAATCTGCTGCTCATCCCTGCTCCTCCTCCTCATCATCATCCTCATCATCTGAATCTGTGTCGGAGAGACTCAAAAGGTCATACTATGGAGGTGGTGGAATAGAAGGAAGTGGTGGAAGGTCCTGTCCATGCTGCTAACACTGCTCAAGCTATGTCTCATATGCTCTGTTAGCTACATAGGTGCACTTGCCGAAGATTGCCTTCAACCACTTGCCAAACTTCTTCATCTTGCCTCCTCTACGAGACCTAGAGCGGGAAGACTCAGGGATATCTACATGAGCATGAGAGCTCCCCGCTCCCTGAGTAGCTATAGCTGGCTGGGTCTTCTCAATTTTGTAGATGGTATGCATCCCATCCTTTGGAAAAATAAAATCCAGTGACCCTCTCAATCATGAACATGAGGTAAGGGGCATAGGGCAACCCCCTCCTCCCATCCTCCACTACAAATCTCAACTCAGTCCACATGAATCTAGGGACATTGAATCTGTCCCCACCTAGAGCAAATCTAGCCAACACATTTCTCACATAGCCATTAATATTTGAGGCTGCTCCATCCTTTGGGTTGATGGTGTTCTTGATGAGGTTGTTGAGGATGTAATAGAAACTGTGTAGACCACTCCTCTTGCCATCTGTAATCCTTCTATCTCTCCACATGTAACTGATGTCACGGATCTCAGCTCGAGGCTCATCATGAATGTAATTGTAACCTCTGTGCTCCTCCCCAAAGCCAAGAATCTGGCTGAAAGTGACAAAGTCGACTCGGTAGTGTCGACCATCAGTCATCCAGTGAATCTCATCAGAGGTCTGGTCATAGAAGTATGTGGCATGAAACTATGCAAGGACCTCCTCATTCCAGTTATACTAGAAACCCATGATGTCTGAAAGCTGGAACCTATCACAAATTTTGATTACCTTGTCAAACTCAGGCTCCTCCTTCTCCTGCATCTTATCCCAATCAATATACTGCATCTTGATGATCTTGGTTTTCTTGGATGCAAGAATGGCAGTGGCATAAAAGTTGGAATGAAACTCATTCCAGAATCTGTAATCAATGCCCAAATCCTTGCGCACTACATAGGGATTGATCCCCCTTGCCTATTCCATCAGCTTCCAACTCTTGGAATAGTTGACAACTGCATGCTGGTGGGAGTCATCTAGAGGTCTCATGATGATCTCACCCTCAAAATCTCTCATGTATCTACCATCAAACTCAGAGAGATGCTATGGGGTGTCAGGAATGGCATCAGTGGTATGACCTATCATCTCCGGCCTCTCCTCATCTTCAATGTATTGCTCGCGCCTCCCCCTGTCACCAAGTCCCCTTGGAGCTACACTACTACATGCTACTGTTGACCTCCCTTGACCACGGTGAGGTGGATCCTTGTCTCTTTGCTCATTCATCTTTCTTTTTCTCCTTTGGTCATTATCTCTGTGCTCCATCTTCTCAAACGAGAATTGGAGAGGGAAGAAGAGCAACTGCTCAGGCCAAGAGCAGCAGCAGTCACTGACGGTGTTGGAAGATGGCCAGCAACCACTATGACACTGTTGGAGACTAGCAGCACATGGCCAGGCGACGACGATGCACGAGCACGAGAGGAAGAGAAGATGCGGGCGTCGGCGTTGAGTGAGAATGGGGGAGAGAGGGAGTTACCGCGGGCCTGGGTAAAGAGATAAGGTAGATGGGCCCCATAGTAAAACCGTTTGGGCTAAATCTCAATTGAGATTCAAAGTGCGACACTTCCGCATGCCTAGCCCGGCACTGCCGCAAGGTAGGCGCGGCACTATCGCACTCCCCAAAATAGTGAGAGTTAGCTATAATTTATATGACTCTTTCTATATAAGATATGGACACATATCACCTATATACCATGACCAGAAACAAATAATCAATACAGACCATGATCATGATACATAAGTTGCCTTTTATAAATCATTTTCATGCACAATATGAAAATTTTCAACTCTTTTGCCTAGATACTAGTTTATCAAGCAGAGGCATGCTAAAATTCAAACCACATTATGAGAATCAAGTATATTTAGCTCACTACACAAAGCACAAAACCTTGACTCGTCGAAGGGCATTGTGAAGATGTCGGCTAGTTGCTTTTCGGTGCTCACATGGCGAATTTTGATATCTCCTTTGGTTTCATGGTCTCTCAAGAAATGATGTCGGATGTCTATGTGCTTAGTTCTTGAGTGGCTTACGGGATTGTTGGCTAACTTTATAGCACTTTCGTCGTCACACAAGAGTGGAATTTTTGTGAAGTGACATCCGAAATCTTGAAGGGTTTGCCTCATCCAAAGTACTTGGGCACAACATGCATCGGCCACAACATACTCGGCCTCGATAGTGGAAAGGGCTGCACAATTTTGCCTTTTAGAACTCCAAGACACTAGGGATCGTCCAAGGAATTGACATGTCCTCGAAGTGCTTTTTTGATCTAATTTACAACCAGCGTAATCAGAATCCGAATACCCAAGTAAATCAAACTTAGAGCCCTTAGGATACCACAAACTAAGGTTAGGAGTGTGTACTAAATATCTCAAGATTCTCTTAACGACCACCAAGTGACACTCTTTCGGGTTAGCTTGAAATCTAGCACACATGCACACACTAAGCATAATATCGGGCCTAGATACGCACAAATAAAGTAGAGAGTCGATCATGGAACGATATACCTTAGTATCCATGGCTTTCCCTTCATCATTGAGATCTAGATGTTCATCAGTTAGCATGGGAGTTTTGATAGGCTTGGCATTCACCATGTCAAACTTATTGAGCATATCATGGGTGTACTTCGTTTGACTAATAAAAGTTCCATCCTTCACTTGTTTGATTTGAAATCCAAGGATGAACTTCAATTCACCCATTATGGACATATCAAATCTCTTGGTCATGATCCTACTAAATTCCTCACAAAAAGAATGATTCGTTCTACCAAATATTATGTCATCAACATATATTTGGCACACAAATATATCTTTGCCAACTTTGTGAGTGAAAAAGGTAGGGTCGACTTTGCCTATTTCAAAGCCTTGTTTAAGCAAGAATTCCTTAAGGCATTCATACCATGCTCTTGGTGCTTGCTTAAGCCCATAGAGCACCTTTTGGAGTTTGTAGACGTGGTTGGGGAACTTGGGATCTTCAAAACCTAGGGGTTGCTCAACATAGACAAGTTCTTGAATGGGACCGTTGAGGAATGCACTCTTCACATCCATTTGATATAGCTTGAAATTGTGATGACCAGCATAGGCTAGAAGCATTCAGATTGCTTCAAGTCTTGCCACCGGTGCATATGTTTCCTCAAAGTCCAATCACTCTACTTGAGTGAAACTTTGAGCAACCAATCTTGCCTTGTTTCTTGTCACCACGCCATTCTCATCTTGCTTGTTGCGGAAGACCCACTTGGTGCCAATGATATTGATGTTAGGTCTCTCCACCAAGGTCCACACTTGATTTCTTTCAAAATTGTTGAGCTCATCTTGTATGGCCATCACCTAATCCGGGTCTCCAAGTGCTTGTTCTACCTTAAGAGGCTCCAAAGAGGAAACAAACGAGTAATATTGACAAAAGTTTGCTAAAGATGAACGAGTTGTTACCCCTTTTTGAAGACTCCCAAGGATGTTATCAATGGGATGATCCCGTTGTATTGTTTGCCTTAGCCTTGGATGCTCAATGCCCTCTTGTTCATCTTTTGGATCTTCATCATCATCTTGCTCAAATATGGGTTGTAGGTTTTGTCCATGAGCTAGAGTCGAATCAGCTGCTGTTGACTGTGTAGGTGCGGCACTGCCGCCCTCAAGTGTGGCACTGCCATGCTCTAGAGTTGCAGCAGGTGTTTGCTGTAGTGTAGCATCAGGTATGTTAGCAAAAATTGGTGCAGCAACAACTTAAGGAACCACCACTTCAGTGACTTCATCTTCTTGTGGTCTAATATCACCAATAGCCAATTGCTTGATTGTTTCACATGGTGGATCCTCCTTTCCTACAACACTTGAATCAACTTGCTCCACTTGAGAGCCGTTAGATTAATCAAATGTCACATCTACCGCAATCTCAACTCTCCCAGAGGTTTTGTTGAAGACACGGTAGGCATGCTCATTTGATCCATAACCAAGAAGAAAACCTTAACTTAGAGATTTTGGGTTTCTTGTTAAGTATGAGCACTTGCACCCAAACACTATAAAGTAAGACACCTTAGGCTTGTTACTGGTTAGAAGCTCATATGAAGTTTTCTTCAACTTCTTGTGTAGGTAGAGGCGGTTGATGGCATGGCAAGTGGTGTTGATGGCGTCACACCAAAAGATGTTCGACGTCTTGTACTCATCTAGCATTGTCCTTGCCATGTCAATTAGTGTATGGTTCTTTCTCTCTACTACACCATTTTTTGAGGGGTGTATGGAGTTGAGAACTCATGATTGATGCCCTCTTCGTCAAGAAACTCCTCAACTTGGGTGTTCTTGAATTCGGTCCCATTGTCGCTTCTCATTTTCTTGATGGGGAGACCAAACTCCTTTTGAGCTCTTCTAACAAAAGTCTTCACTTTGTCTCTAACTTGACACTTATCAAACAAGAAAAATACCCAAGTGAAACAGGAATAATTATCAACAATAACAAGACCATATTTGTTAACCTCGATACTTAGATAGGTGACCGGTCCAAAGAGATCCATGTGTATGAGCTCCAATGGTTGCGTCGTGGTCATGATACTCTTTGGTGGGTGAGGTACACCAACTTGCTTTCTGGCTTGACAAGCGCTACATATCCTATCTTTCTCAAAGTGAACATTTGTTACCCAAGGATGTGTTTGTCCTTTTGAAGTTTGGCCAAGTTCCTCATCCCAACATGGGCTAGTTGGCGATGCCAAAGCCACCCCATGCTAGATTTTGCCACTAAACAAGTCTCAAGATTAGCTTTACTTTTGTTGAAATCAAGTAGGTAAAGCTTGTTCTTTAAATGACCCATAAAGACAATAGAGGAATCCTCACTTCTAAAGACTTCCACACCCTTATCCGAAAAGAGACAATTGTAGCCCATCTCACATAATTAAGAAATAGACAACAAATTGTAACTCAACGAATCAACATGTAATACATTTGTAATTGAATGCTCAAGGGTTATAGCAACTTTACCGAGACCAATCACATCCCCCTTTGAATTGTCTCCAAAGACAATATTTTCATTTGAGTGCGTCATAGGGGAATATGATGAGAACATACTCCTTTCTCCGGTCATATAATTTGTACATCCACTATCAAGCACCCAACTTGATCCACCGGAGGAGTATGCCTGCAAAATAGATTTAGTTGCTTGATTTAGGTCCCCAATTAGACTTGGGGCCTTGCATGTTAGTCATAAGAAATTTAGGAACCCAAATAGAAGTATTCCTATATGTGTTGGCTTTCTTTCCAACATATTTGGCAACCAATTTCCCACTGCTGTTGTTCCTCAAAACAAAGCACGAAGTCAAGCTTTGTCGAGGTGATTGAAACTTTGGTTGGTAGGCATACTTGTTCATAGTGCCCCACACTGATTCCTTTGGCTTCTGCTGAACCTATTTTTGCTGGGACACCTTCTTCTTTGGCTTAGCTTGATCAGGAGCAGAATTGGTAGCCTTCCCATTTTTGCGGGGAGCGGCACATCCGGCCTTCACTGCGGTACTGCCGTGGTGCGGCACTGCTGCTCTAGACTATGGCACTGTCGCTGTCTGTGCAAGATGATCTTTACCAACTCTTTCCTTCCTCTCCAACTTGACACACTCATAGCCATTTATGATCTTTCTTCCATTTGTCTTGCCTCCTGCAGTATGCCCAAGCCCATGCTTGATTGAGGGGTGTCTCTCTTGCTTGAATTTAGGCACTTTTGAATCATTTGCCTTCTTGTCACTTACTTGAGCCTTACCAGTCAAGCATCATTTGCCAATGATCTCATTGAGTCTAGCAATTTATTTTCTTATTGCCTCCATGGTTGCAAGGTTAGTGGAATAAGCATTCAAATCAATATTATAACATTTTCCACAACCTTGACTAGTGGAGGTAGTAAAGGCATCCTTTGCCTTAGAGGGATGTGAGTTACTATCCCAAAGAATGTTATATTGTAGCTCAAGTTCTTTGTGCTTTTCATCTAAGTCACAATACTTTTTCTTGAGAGCAATATTTTCTTTCTTTGTGATAACATGGTCCCCTTGTTCTTTGGCCAAGGCCTTGCGCAATGATTCCACCTCACTTCTCTCTAATGTAAGAGCTTCCTTGCTAGTAATGTAGAGATCCTCTTGTTGGATAAGAGTTTCCACTTTAGATTCTAGCTTGTCTTGGACACTCTCTAAGTTCTCCATTAGTTTAGTGATGAATAGTTTGGTCTTTCCATCTAACTTCTTAGTTAATTTATCAATTTCTTCATCACTAGATTCATCATCAATAGAGCTATCACTAATATCACTATTAGAGATATCACTAGGAGGTGGAGGTGGAGGAGCTTTGGCCTTGGATTTAGATTTTACCTTCTCACCCTTTGCCATAAGACAAATGTGTGGGGAGTAGTAGTCATCATCGGACATGTTGGTGAAGAGTCTTGGTGAAGAAGATGGCTCATGGATAGCAATGGTTGCAACTTTCTCATCTTCTTCACTTGAGCTTTCAATAGATGAATCCCATTCATGCCCAATATGAGCTTCTCCCATGTTTTTCTTGCTCTTTCTCCAGTTGGCCTTGTCCTCCTTCTTCTCTTTATTATACTTGTTCTCCTTGATCTCATGTGGGCACTTGGCAATAAAATGATCGGTGCTTCCACAATTGTAGCATGTCCTCTTCTTCTTGTTTGGAAACTTCTTCTTTACTACCTTGTACCCTTGCTTCTTCAACCCTTTGTGAAACAACCTCATAAAGAGAGCAACATCATCCACTTTCTCATATTGGTCATCATCATGTTCACTCTCACTAGAGGATGAGGTGGTCTCTACTCTTTTTTTGAACTTGCTTGATTGCTTTGGGCTTGCTAATTGAAGCTTGCTTGCTTTATTTGTTGGCCTTGAGAGCTACATCCTTGTCGATCTTGATGCCTTCTAGCTTTGCTTGCAATTCTCCAAGCTTCTTCCTCTCATTTTCTTCTTCTTCTCTTTGCATGTCAAAGGTCAAGATCCTCCTAAGTACATTATTTGGTGTGAAGTACTCAAATTTCTTCTTGTCTCTAATTAGAGTTACTATGGTCTCATTTCTTGGTGAATAAGCTTCCAACATAATCTTGACAACTTTGTGATCATCTAGCTCATCATAACCATAGCCTCTAATCTTGCCCACCATGGTCATCAACCTATCAAACATCTCTTATGGCCCTTCTCCATCCAAGATAATAAATCGGTTGAGCTTGGACATCAACAAATCAATCCTTGCCTTTCTCACTTTGTTAACCCCTTCATGTGCAAGATACAAAGTATCCCAAATTTGCTTGGCAACATCCACACTAATCACTCTATTGTACTCATCACCATCCAAGGCACTAAGTAGCACACTAGTAGCTGACCGTTGAGGTGGATGATTCTTATTTCTTCCATGGTTGGATTCTTGGGATCAACTGGTGCCTCAAATCCATTGCAAACAACCTCCCAAATACTGGGATGAAGACCTATAAGATAGGCTCTCATCAAGTGCTTTCACTTGGCAAAGTTAGTCCCATCGAAATGAGGTAACTTGCCCGCGGGCACATTGATGAAAGACTTGTGATCATGGTTAGTCATAGACATAGAAGAATAGTTAAAGGATACGGTGGCATATTTGTTGCTGTCATTCTTCTTTCCCTTTCCTTTCTTGTCCTTCTTGCTATGCACTTGATAGGACTCATCATCATCACCATCTTCAGAGCTGCTAGATAGCTCACTTGAAGATGCATGGGAGATTTTTGCTTCTTATTCCTTCTTTCTTGCTTCTCTTCTTTTTCTTCTAGCTTCTCTCTTGAGTCTTCTTTCTTCTTTTCTTGCTTTGTTCTCTTCTAACCGCTGCTGCTCCTTCTTCTTCTTCTCTCTTGCTTCTCTTTTGTCTTTTCTAGCTACCCTTCTTCTTCTTCTTTCTTTCTTCTTCATTTTGAGCTTTTTCAGCATCGGTTGCCTCTAGCTACGGGAACATGGAGTTGCTCGCTGTAGAGGCGCTAAGCTCACTACTGTCGGTGTCATGCATCCCAACATCCTCTAGACTGATGTTGATGGGCTTCACAACACCAGATCCTCCCTCAGGCTCCATACCTCATGCAGTGAAGTGTACATGAGGTTACCTTGCTCTGATACCACTTGTAGGATCTCTAAAATGCCTAGAGGGGGGTGAATAGGCCTATAAAAATTTAACTCAAACCGAAGTCAAATTCACCCATGGCACTACCGCACCTATAGGAGAGATTAGTTCATAGTTCAAAATCTACCCAACAAAATTTAGATAGGGTAAATTTCTTAGCTTCCTGCAGGGTAGTAGATCATAGATCGACAACTGAAAGTGGTGGGAACACCACACACAAGTAGATCAGCCTCAAACTCTAGAAATCACCTCAACAACAATATATAATGCAAGTAATGTAAATCAAGCACAAGTGACACAATGATTTATCCCGTGGTTCGGCTTACCACCAAGGCGTGCCTACCTCCACGTTGTTGAGGTTAGCCACTAAGGCTTAGAGCTTTCCAGCCCTTCCTCGTTCTCAAGCCAAGAAACTTAACTCTTGAGATGAGGGATGAGTTTACTAGCTTCAAGAGATGGTTATAGACCTCCTGGGGCTGCCACACAAGTTGGCAAGCTCCACGGGCGACGCTCTAGCTGGCTAGGAGCCAAGCTCCAAGAGTAACAAACACAACTGCTAGCCAAAACATGAATCAAGTGCTCTTTAGAGTTTGGGAATCAATGGAGCTGCTCTCTAATCGAGTTTTGGACCCTTATCCCTTAAGGATTGATGGGGACTTCAATGGATTTGCTTGGGGGCTTGAGGTCAATAATGGAGGGAGACAGAGAGAGAGCTCATGCTCTACTTTTGGGCATGCTGATGTGAGGAAGAAGAGAGCTAGTAACCGTTGGGGAGGAAGGGAAAAGGTATATATACCCCCCCCCAGCCCCCAACGGTCACTTGAATCATAGATAGTCTTTGGGAAGGAAAGGGAAAGGTATATATACCCCCATCCCACAATAGACACGGCACCCAAGGGGTCAGGCGAGACGAAGCCCACGGCCTCGAGGTCGGGCGAGATGGAGCCTATGGCCTCGAGGTCGGGCGAGATGAAGCCCGTGACCAAGGGGTCGGGCGAGCCAGAGCCCACGATCAAGGGGTCGGGCGAACCAAAGCCCACGACCAAGGGGTCAGGCAAGCCAGAGCCCGCGACCAAGGGGTCGGGTGAACCAGAGTCCGTGACCAAGGGGTTGGGCGAGCCTTTCTTCAAGTGCGGTAGTGCCACACCATGCAAGACAGCAAGGGTAATAGTGAAGTGTAGACTATTTTTTGGCTATAAATATGAGGATGCATGTGGTTGTTTGAGAACTTGGTAGCACATATTAGCTTAAGCATCGTGCCCCTCTTTTTAGTATGGCTTTTCCTATACTCAAATTCAATATATAAAAGAATTTAAACATCCTTTGAGTTTGAAGTCATCTACATTTATAATTAGGGAATCCTCAGTTATGTGTAGCATCCTCGAATATAAATTCCCTGCTTGTCATCTCAATAAATCTCATTAGTTCTCTAATTGCGTGATCATTATCACCAAAACCCACAATTAAGGCTTGATTGCACTTTTAGACTTCCTTTTTAGTTTTTCTTTTTTGTGTGAATCATAAATATATCTCATTAAATTTGCATGAATCATAAATATATCTCATTAATGCTTAATAACTTGACATATATGCCTTTTGGTTATTTGATTTGCATGGTTATATGTTGTTGTCGTAGCGTTAACATGGACATTATACTAGTTGATGCAAGTTCCATTTTAGTAATTAGTAATTGTACTACTTTTATCATAAATTATAATTTCATTTCACATAAAAGATACATATATATTTATAAATATATATCTATCTACATAAAAAGACTTCACTATTATCGTACAACTAGCAGTAGGATATATGGTACTACCTAGCAGTGGCGGATCTAGAATTTTACCATATGGTATGTGAAAAAACTTATGCAATTCGATAAATCATATTCTAAATTAGTAAAGCCACATGCATTAAATAACATGAAAGCCTTAAATTCAAATGGAATACAAATATTTTGAAATATAGCCATAAAAGAGACTTACAATATTGTAAGGAAAATGGACCCTAGGCCCATTTACTTTGGATTTTGGTGTTTGATGACCAACACAACCAAATTGGACAAATGAATTTGCAAGTAATTGTTTTGTAGTTCAATAGGATGAAAAACGTGACTTGGATGAAGGTGACGTGATGATCCAATGATCAACACCTCAAGAAAGACATGTGAAGATGCATAGAAGACATACAAGGTCAAGCAAAGTCCAAGCACAAAGATTGGAATCAAGCCAGAAGCAAGATCGTGAAGAAACAAGCCAGACAGAGGTGACCGGACGTTGCCCTATGAATGACTGGACGCACTGGTGCCATGCAACAGCAGGCGTCGGCAGCCGTGATCAGATGCTGAGCGAAACAGTGACCGGATGCACTGGTGACACTGTTCATCATCACGGCAGTGTTTTCAGCGTGACCGGACGCAGCAGACTGGATGATCAGACGCACGAGGTGCAACGTCCGATCGTTTCTAGAGAGATTCTAGAGTGGCGTAGTTGCGACCGGACACGTCCGGTGGCATGTGACCGGACGCCATCAACGTCCGATCAGTTGATCACGCTGAAGACCAAGTGACCGCTGTGAGTGACCGGACGCATCCGGTCAGGACGTAATCAATGTCCGGTCAGTAGCAGAAAAGTGGGTTTCGTCCCCAATGGTTACTTTCTCAGTGGGGCTTATAAATAGACTCCCCAACTGGCCATTTGAGAGGAGTGGAGCTAAGAAAACATACCAAGGATGTTGGTACACAATTTTAGTAAACTCCACTTGCATAGTGCTTAGTGATTCATTAGGTGATTAGCATAGGTGCTTTGTGAAATGCTTAGGTTGATTAGACCACCGCTTATGCGCTTGCTCTTGGTTGAGGCCTAGTGTTTAGTGAGGTTTGCATACCTCTTACCACTTGGTGCTTGCACACACCATTATTGTACATCGGAGGGGCTTGTAGTCTTGCGAGATCACATCAACCATGTTTGTGGTGTGGCCGCCACCGTGTACCGGAGGAAACAAGGCCCATGGCATTTTGGCCAGAAGCTTGATAGCAAAGACGGTAGGGAGCGGTCCGGGAAATGCTTGTTAGAAGGCTCACCGGAGACCCACTTGCACATGGGGAAGTCTTGGGGCTATCCACGGAGTTGCCCGATCGGGAGCTTGGTCCTTGAGAGGGATTCCTTGCAAGGGGCTCCAACGAGGACTCGGGGGGAGCTTGTCCGCTTCTCGATACCTTGGTAAAAATACCAGAGTCATCGATGGCAGTTTGCATATCTCTACCTTACTCTTTAGCTTCCACATTTACATTGTTTGCATAACTCCTTTTGCGGTAGAGATAGCAACACACTAGCAAAACCGTAGTTGAATATTTAGATAGTTTATCTTTCGCATAGGTTTTGCTAAGGTTAGAAAAAGAGGCCATAGTTTAGAGTTAGATTTTTAAGTTGCCTAATTCACCCCCCTCTTAGGCGTCACAGTCCCCTTTCAATTGGTGTCGAAGACGGTTGGCTCAATTTGGACCTTTGGCTTCACCGCCGTAGAGCCGACGCTATTTAGAGTGGTTGGGATGGATACCTCTAGGCCTCTGCACTTTGACGGCACTAACTTCCCCTACTATAAAGCTAGAATGGCTTGTCACCTTGAGGCGGTAGATTTGGGTGTTTAGAGAGTCACTCATGACGGGATGAAAACCATTAAGAATCCCAATAAATCCATAAAGAGCGAAGAAAAAGAAATTCATTTCAATGCTAGAGCTAAAAATTGCTTATTTAAATCTTTTAGCATGGATGTGTTTAACCAAGTGTTCACTTTAAATACGGCTCATGAAATTTGGTTAAAAATCCAAGAGCTCCATGACGGCTTAACTAATGTCCGTGAGCAAAAACATTGTCTAGCTAAACAAAATTATAATTCCTTTAAAATGAATGATGATGAGCTTGTTCATGATACGTATTCACGTTTGAATCTAATTATCAATGAGGTCCATTCAATAGGATTAACAAAGCTAGATGATGCGGACATCATGAGGAAGATCATCTCTGTGCTACCACAAAAGAAATATACAAGCATCATCACCATCCTTCACAATATGGAGGACTTGAGCACCATGACTCCGACCAAACTCATTGGCAAGATAGTGGCATTTGAAATGTCACGCAAGATGGGTCAATAAGAAGCCTCTTCATCAAGCAAAGGCAAAGCTCTCACATGTAGTGAGAAAAAAAAAGATGAAGGGCAAGCAAGTTGAGACAAGCTCAAGCTCAAGCTCCTCAAGTGATGATGATCAATCTTCCTCCTCCACCTCCAACCTTGATGAAAAATCAATCAAACTTATCAATAAGGTAGAGAAGATGATCCAAAGGCTCAATGTCAAGGGTGTGCCCATCCGAATTCAAGATTTCATCTTCACCAATCAAAGAAATGAGCAAAGAAAGAAATGATGCTATGGATGCGGTGAGTTGGGGCACTTTGTGGAAGTTTGTCCAAATAAGCCCACACCCAAGACAAAGAAGAAGACGTGCAAGGACAAAACCCTCACATCAATAAGGTCATGGGATGATTCTTCACGTAAAGAAGAAGACCATCACAAGAGGTGAGGGCACAAGCACTCATCATCAAGCACCTCACATGTGTGCCTTATGGCATGAGGTAACAAAAAGCCTATCCCTAGTGATAGTGACAATGATAGTGATGATGAGCTACCTTTCTTATGATGAAATTGTGCAAGAAAATCTTAACTTTGCTAAAGTTTACACTGGTCAACTAAAGAAGCTTGAAAAATTAAAAGAAAAACTAGATAGCTCACAACAAGCTTATGCTACTTTGCTTGAATAATATGAAACTTTTGCCAATCTTAATATGGAGCTATCTACTAAAATTGAGCAACTTGAGACTAGTGCAAACACAAATAATTACACAATCAATGATGGGCAACTTGTAAACAAAAATAAAAAATTAAAGAAAAAGTTAGCCTGCTCACAAGATGCTTATAAAAGTTTGCTTGCTAAAATGGAAACTATATGCGAACATTGTGATGAGCTAACTAATAAAGTTGCTAATCTTGAAGCCATCGGTACTACCCCCACCGAGGCACCTCAAAAGAAAGGTTCTACTTTTGACATGCCTAAAAAGGATGCCTCTACTTCTTGTAATGATTTATGTTTAGACTCACCCTTGTGCAACCAAGTTTGTGTTGAGAAAATTGTTGTAGAAACATGCACACAAGAGGTCGCAAAGGAGAATGAGCAACTCAAGCAAGAAGTGGCTCGCCTCACCAAGGACTTGACTCAAGTGAAAGGCAAGACGGAGCAAGGCCAACTTCATCAAGATAACACCGTCAAGGGAGTGAAGAAGCTTGATGAAGAACAAACTGTGGTTTGCTACGTATGCCACAAGAAAGGCCACAAGTCCTATGAGTGCAAGGTGAAGAATGGGGGAGGAGCTAAGAAGAAAGAAAAAAACAAAAAGGAAACAAGCAAGCTCTCCAACACCTACACCAACAAGGTGGACAAAAAGGCCTCCACACCTTTTCTCTTGAAGAAGAAGAAAAATGACAAGGTGGTGGCCATCAAGGTGAACAAGCAAGCCAACAATGGGGCCAAATGTATTTGGGTGCCAAAGGATATCATTTCCAACATGAAGAGCACCAAGAAGGTTTGGATCCCTAAGGGGAAGTGAGAAGTTCGATGGACTTCAGAGAATTTAGAGACTTGGCAAAGTATGGGTGCCTTTCATGGGGTGCATCATTATGGACAAGGAAATTGTCATGTGGGTTAGTGAATACTATGGACCCAAATTCCCCTTCCCATGTTAGGTAACTAGATTTAATTTATTGTAATTTCAATGAGCATCTAGTTCCTTTTCATGCCTAGGTTTACATTTGCATGTTTAATCTTTTGTCTTGCATACACTAGGTATATCTTATGGTAGGCTTGCTCGGTTTCATTCTTAACCCTTGGAGCAAACCTACATGGTTTAAATTGTTTAGGAGCACGACACATGGCTTGTTTTACAATTGTTCATCTAATATGTGCCAAAGTCCAAATTGTAGATAATTTCTCCCAAATATCACTTTCGAAAATGATTCTCACATTCATGTGATGTCATCTTTCAAGTGGTATTTTTTATTCTAAAATCAATGTGCATGTCTCCTACAAGTATTCCATACTTGTGTGCACAAATTTAGGGGGAGGTTACTCTACAAGTTGGATGCTTTGATAATAACACCTTTTTAAGCTTATCTTGTGTGTAGTAGTCTCATTGCAAGGAAAATGGAGTCCTCGGAATTAAGCATCATACTTCAAATATCCACCACCTATTGCAAGTGGTGTAAATTAAATTGGTTTCCACATGTTGTATTTCTAAACCGATATCATCATGTTGATTTCACTTTGGTATTTATATGTTTTCTCCATGCATTATATGGATTAAACTTCCTTGAACATTAATTTGCTAATTATGCATAAACTACATTCTCCATCATATGTATGCATATATTTAGAGGGAGCTTAGTCTATGTAATTGGAGAGTCAAATTTTATGACCTATTCCACTCTCATACAAAGGATCACAAAGTTTGACCCTCCCTTGTGCTACTAATGTCTTCCTTTTCGGTGTTTGATTCCAAAGGGAGAGAATTTGTAGTACCAAAAACAAGCCCGATAATAATAATTTACAAGTGGTAATGGTCCGAGAAAGGGAGGATAATAGATTATGGAGTTAAGGGGAGGCTTAAATTCACAATGCCACATGGGGACATTTGCAAGGGCAAGATAAGTTTTCAAAGATGTTTACATGTGGTATCTTTTAGCATCATATAACCTTGCCCTTTGCATTGCATCCAAGCAAGTAAATAGTTTTTTTAAATTCCAAAATTTTTATTATTTGCTTGTTTTGGTCGTGTTGTCATAAATCACCAAAAAGGGGGAGATTGTAAGGAAAATGGACCCTAGGCCCATTTACTTTGGATTTTGGTGTTTGATGACCAACACAACCAAATTAGACTAATGAATTTGCAAGTAATTGTTTTGTAGTTCAATAGGATAAAAAACGTGACTTGGACGAAGGCGAGGTGATGATCCGATGATCAACACCTCAAGAAAGACATGTGAAGATGCATAGAAGACATACAAGGTCAAGCAAAGTCCAAGCACAAAGATTGGAATCAAGCCGGAAGCAAGATCACGAAGAAATGAGCTCGACAGAGGTGACCGGACGTAGCCCTATGAATTACCGGACGCACCGGTGCCAGGCAACAGCACACGTCGGCAGCCATGACCGGACGCTGAGCGAAACAGTGACCGTATGCACTGGTGACACTATTCATCATCACGGCAGTGTTTTCAGCATGACCGGACACAGCAGACTGGAACCCTATGAATGACCAAACGCACCGATGCCAGGCAACAGCAGACATCGGCAGCTTTGACTGGACGCTGAGCAGCAGTGATCGGACGCTAAGTGAAACAGTGACTGGACGCACCGGTGACACTGTTCATCGTCATAGCAGTGTTTTCAGCGTGACCGGACATAGCAGGCTGGACGACCGGACGCACGAGGTGCAGCGTCCGATCGTTTCTAGAGAGGTTTCAGAGCGGCACAGTTGCGACCGGACACGTCCGGTGGCATGTGACCGGACGCCATCAGCGTCCGATCAGTTGATCATGCCGAAGACCAAATGACCGTTGTGAATGACCGGACATGTCCGGTCAGGACGTGATCAGCGTCCGGTCAGTAGCACAAAAGCAGGTTTTGTCCCCAATGGCTACTTTCTCAGTGGAGCTTATAAATAGACCCCCAACCAGCCATTTGAGAGGAGTGGAGCTAAGGAAACATACCAAGGGTGTTGGTACACTATTTTAGTGATCTCCACTTGCATAGTGCTTAGTGATTCATTAGGTGATTAGCGTAGGTGCTTTGCGAAGTGCTTAGGTTGATTAGACCACCGCTTATGTGTTTGCTCTAGGTTTAGGCCTAGTGTTTAGTGAGGTTTGCATACCTCTTACCACTTGGTGCTTGTGCGCACCATTGTTGTACATCAGAGGGGCTTGTAGTCTTGCAAGATCACACCAACTGTGTTTGTGGTGTGGCCGCCACCGTGTACCAGAGGGAACAAGGCTCGCGGCGTTTCAATCAAAAGCTTGATAGTGAAGACGGCGGGGAGCGGTCCGGGAGAGGCTTGTCGGAAGGCACACTGGAGACCCACTTGCGCTTGGGGAAGGCTCAGGGCTATCCATGGAGTTTCCCAACCGGGAGCTTAGCCCTTACAAGGGATTCCTTATGAGGGGCTCCAACGAGGACTAGGGGGAAGCTTGCACGCTTCTCGATACCTCGGTAAAAATACCAGAGTCGTCGATGGGAGTTTGCATATCTCTACCTTACTCTTTAGCTTCCGCATTTACATTGTTTGCATAACTCGTTTTGCGGTAGAGATAGCAACACACTAGCAAAACCCTAGTTGCACATTTAGATAGTTTATCTTTCGCATAGGTTTTGCTAAGGTTAGAAAAAGTGGCCATAGTTTAGAGTTAGATTTTTAAGTTGCCTAATTCACCCTCCCTCTTAGGCGTCACGGTCCCCTTTCAAATATTACTTGTCTGTGAGGGGAATTGGTGATTGTTTCCGACCCCAATCAAGATTGATTGTGAAAGGTTCCCACCCTACGGAGTGCGAATGGATACTCTAGTAAATTGCTCGTGGCTAGTCGAGTGTTTGTTGAGGAATTGATTCTTGCGACACTCAAGTTATGGGTTTATCTTGTTATGCTAGTGAGTGCGCGAATAAAAAGTTGTGCAAGCATACGACTCAAATGGGCTTAGGGGGAAGGGACCCTCGGACCAGAACCGCACCTAGCAGCGAGGTTCAGGCCCGTCCGAGTCGACCCTTGCCCCTCGAGGGGGAACTGTTGGGGCAGTGCCCTGCCCCTGAGGGTTCACCTAAGCTAACGCCTCCTTCATATACATGATGTGATTTCAGGTGGAGCCGAGGGCTGCGGTCGCTACCCAACTTTCGATAGAACCTTCGTGGATCCCTCGGAGGGACTATCCAAAGACAGGAAGGCCGAGCGTGGAGACCTTCTAAAGATCGACGAAGCCTCAAGGGAACCTTGTCGGAGGCTCAAGCGACCCTTCATGTAGAAGGCTCTTGTAGGCGAGGAGGGACCACAACATACGACCAAGGAAGCCCATCAAGGGCCCAAGAAGGTAGTGGCGGAGCCAAAAATTTATAGCTGGGTATGCCAAGTATAAAAAAATCAAAGCAAATATGTAATATAATGGACAATAAGTAGCATTTGGTGTGGAAGTGGAGGCTGTTTTTTTGCCTTTGCAGCTTTCTCCCACAATGTAAATTTGATACTTCATCTACATTACAAGAATACACTCAAAAAAAATCTTCAATAGTTCAAATTCATACACTGAAGAATCGATCGGGGGTGTTCTGCTCACCTTACTTCAAGCCACCGAGGGGGAGGGCGGAGGGCCAGACATAGACACCGAAGGGGCACTGCCGCCTGGCCATCGGTGGACGGTTCCTTCACGCTAGGAGGAGGCAACAGGGAAAGGGGTAGGGCCGCAGGGTGAAAGGTCCTAATATGGCTAGAGGGGGGTGAATAGCCTATTTAAAAATCTTCAAATCAACTAGAGCAATTTGATTAGTATGACAAATAGCGTAATGCAAACTTGCTCTAGCTCTACAAGGGTTGCAAGCCACCTATCCAACAATTCTAGTTGCAATGATTACTTAGGCACACAAACTTGCTACTCTAAAGAGCTCAACTAGATGAATGTAAATAATAAAGCAAGCTCTCAATTCTAATTACACTAAAGAGCTTGTATCAACTAGTTTGCAAGAATGTAAATAAGTTGGTAGGGTGATTATACCGCCATGTAGCCAATCACAAGATGAAAATTAAGCCAATCACCGGGAGAATGCAAATGACAAGAGACAATCGATTTTTCTCCCGAGGTTCACGTGCTTGCCAACACGCTAGTCCCCGTTGTGTCGACCAACACTTAGTGGTTTGGCGGCTAAGAGGTGTTTCACAAACCTCGTCCACACGATAGGACACCGCAAGAACCGACCCTCAAGTGAGGTAACTCAATGACACGAGCAATTTACTAGAGTTACCTTTCGGCACTCCGTCGAGGAAGGTACAACTCCCCTCACAATCACCGAAGGCGGCCACGAACAATCACCAACTCATGCCGATCCTCCACCGCTGCTCCAACCATCTAGGTGGTGGCAACCACCAAGAGAAACAAGCGAAATCCACAGCGCAACACGAATACCAAGTGCCTCTAGATGCAATCACTCAAGCAATGCACTTGGATTCTCTCCTAATCTCACAATGATGATGGATCAATGATGGAGATGAGTTGGAGGACTTTGGCTTAGCTCACAAGGTTGATATGTCAATGAAAATGTGCAAGAGTTAGAGCTTCAGCCGGCCAAGGGGCTTTAAATAGAAGCCCCCATCAAATAGAGCCGTTATACCCCTTCACTGGGCAAAACGCGCTCTGACCGGACGCTTCGGTCAGACTGACCGGACCCTAGACTCAGCGTCCGGTCCACTGATTTATGCCATGTGTCACTCTGAGTTAAAACTGAACCGTCAGATCACAACGGCTAAGTGCTGACCGAATGCTTCGGCTAAACTGACCGGACGCTAGAGCCTCAGCGTCCGGTCGAGTACAGTAAGGGTCCAAATCCGTTTTTCCTCAACCGGACTCGTCCGGTCCACCTCGACCGGACACAGCCTAGCGTTCGGTGGTATACCCTACCTACTGTACCACTAGGTCAGCACGATCGGACGTAGGCAGTCAGCGTTCGGTGCATTCAGATCCATCGTTCGGTCACTTGATCGACGCTGGCATCTCCTCTGTCTTCTTCACCCTTGCTCAAATGTGCTAACCACTAAGTGTATCACCTTGTGCACATGTGTTAGCATATTTTCACAAACATTTACAAGGGTGTTAGTGATCCACTAGATTCTAAATGCATATGCAATGAGTTAGAGCATCTAGTGGCACTTTGATAACCTCATTTTGATACGAGTTTCATTCCTCTTAATAGTACGGCTATCTATCCTAAATGTGATCACACTCACTAAGTGTCTTGATCACTAAAACAAAATGGCTCCTACATTTTATACCTTTGCCTTAAGCCTTTTGTTTTTCTCTTTCTTCTTTTCCAAGTTTGAGCATTTTATCATCACCATGCCATCACCATTGTCATGATCTTCGTCATTGCTTCTTCACTTGGATTAGTGCTACCTATCTCATAATCACTTTGATAAACTAGGTTAGCACTTAGGGTTTCATCAATTAACCAAAACCAAACTAGAGCTTTCAATCTCCTCCTTTTTGGTAATTGATGACAACCCTTTCACAAAGATATGAATTTAGATTTAATTGAATTCACGTTGCTTGCCCAAGCATATCTACCATGTGTAAAAGAATATGGACAAGTTTCATGAACTCCAAATGGTAGCAATTGCTCCCCCTACATATGTGCTAAGAGTTTGGATTGTAGCTTTGCACATATGCTTAAATAGGAAATATAGGAGTCAATTTCTACCAAATGATGCTAAGGTATAAGAGATGGACCTTTGAAGCGTGATACCAATTGGAGTGCACCAATATACCATCCTTAGCACTATTAGTAACTAGATATACACAAAAACTAGAATACCCCATAAGATCAACATTAAAAGCAAGGGTCTAGTGTTCATAATGTGAGCATGAGTCTAGTTACTTTAGCCTATGCATGCTAGTTTTTCATTTCATCATTCAAACCTATAACTAGCATACACCACACAAGCATGGATATTGAAATTAAGAACTTGTAACATGCAAGCAAATATATGAAATGTTCATTCAAATGCATCATACAAGTTTATGAGCTTGCTCCCCCTACTTGTGTGCTCAAAATTTTAATTGATCCCTTTCCTTTATCATATCTCTCCCCTATCACTCATATCTTTGTTTCTCTCCCTCTTTGTCAACATTAGCACAAAAGGTGAGCTCGAATTATAGATAGGTTGGAGTGAAACCATGTGAAATGAGGATCATTTTTCCAATTTGGTTCAATCTAGATTACTTGCAAAAGATATTTAACTTGGTTTGATCCAAGGACAAGCTTCTTCACACCTCCAAATAAGGGTTATCTTGTACCATGTTGAGTTAAACACTTATAGCTCATTTTCTAAATCAAACACTAGGTTTACAAGCCCATAAACATGTCATATGCTACCACTAGATCATTTCAAGCATACAAGCAATAGTAGTACCATACAAGCATCAAATTCATTTGATTTTCATGAATGAGCCTAGTACATGATAGGAATGACTAGATGCACTAAACAAGTCCTTAGCAATGGATGGATGACATGTCAATCAACTTTATCTTGCTTTGCTCGAAGGAGAGGCATGTCATATAGTGGGGGTGCATCAACACATATTGGAGAAGTCAAGTATATTCAATTCATTCCTTAGCTTGCAAAACCTCTTCTCATCAAGTGGCTTGGTGAATATGTCGGCAAGTTGATCTTCGGTGCCCACACTCTCTATGCAAATGTCCCCTTTTTGTTGGTGATCTCTTATGAAGTGATGACGGACATCTATATGCTTTGTTCTTGAGTGTTGAACCGGGTTGTTGGTGAGCTTTACGGCACTTTCATTGTCACATAGCAATGGCACTTGCTTGAACTTGATTCCAAAGTCACTCAAGGTAGCCTTCATCCAAAGTAATTGAGCACAACAACTACCGGCCGAAATGTACTCCGCTTCGGCGGTTGAAAGTGTTACACTATTTTGCTTCTTTGATGACCAAGATACAAGTGATCTTCCCAATAGTTGACATGTGCCCGATGTGCTTTTTCTCTCAACTTTGCATCCCGCAAAATCGGAGTCCGAATATCCAATCAACTCAAATCTTGCTCCTTTGGGATACCACAATCCAACATTTTGTGTATGCTTCAAGTACCTCAATATTCTCTTTGTTGCATTCAAGTGACTTTCTCTTGGTGAGGCTTGAAATCTAGCACACATGCATACACTAAACATCACATCCGGTCTTGATGCGGTCACATAGAGTAGGCTTCCAATCATAGACTGATACATATTTTGATCCACCATGTTGCCACTAGCATCACTTTCCAAGCTTCCACTTGTCCCCATTGGTGTACTTATAGCTTTACTCTCATCCATTTCAAACTTCTTGAGCATGTCCTTGATATACTTGCCTTGACTCACAAATGTGCCATTCTTCATTTTCTTGATTTGAAGACCAAGGAAGTAACTAAGTTCTCCAATCATAGACATCTCAA
This sequence comes from Miscanthus floridulus, assembly GCF_019320115.1. NCBI lineage: Eukaryota > Viridiplantae > Streptophyta > Magnoliopsida > Poales > Poaceae > Miscanthus > Miscanthus floridulus. The sequence continues at coordinate 66,693,058 of NC_089593.1, forward strand.
ACTCACTTACCATCATCTTGCTAAACTCCTCACAAAATTCTTGATTTGTTGATCCAAAAATGATATCATCAACATAAATTTGCATTACAAACAAGTCATTTCCAAGCTTCTTGGTGAAGAGAGTGGTGTCAACCTTTCCCATCTTGAATCCCTTAGAGAGTAGGAAATCCCTCAATCTCTCATACCATGCTCTAGGTGCTTGTTTTAATCCATACAAAGCCTTTCTCAACTTGAACACATAGTTGGGTTTATTTTCATCTTCAAAACCGGGAGGTTGCTCAACATACACAAGTTCATTGATGTACCCATTGAGAAATGCACTTTTCACATCCATTTGGTATAACTTGATGTTGTGGGCACAAGCGTAGGCTAACAAGATCCTAATTGCTTCCAATCTTGCAACCGGGGCATATGTTTCTCCAAAGTCAAGACCTTCAACTTGAGTGTAACCTTGAGCCACTAATCTTGCTTTGTTCCTTATTACTATTCCATCTTGATCTTGCTTGTTCCGAAAGACCCACTTAGTTCCAATCACATTATGATCCTTAGGCCTCTCAACTAAATCCCATACTTGGTTTCTTGTGAAGTTGTTTAGCTCTTCATGCATAGCATTGATCCAATCAACATCCCTCAAAGCTTCATCTATCTTAGGTTCAATGGATGACACAAATGAGAAATGTTCACAAAATGAAGCCAATCTTGATCTTGTTTGCACACCTCTTGAAATATCACCAATGATAGTGTCCAATGGATGATCTCTTGCAACATTGGTTGCTTGAAGCACTTGCACTTGATTGCTAGCATTTGATTGATCACTTGGTTGAGATGATGAACTAGCCATTTGTTGATCTTGCACATTGCCATCATTAGTGCTTGCTTGGATTTGATCATGAGAACCACTAGCTTGCACATTTGAATTAGAGAGCACTTGATTCTTGTCATCTTCAATATCAATCACCTCTCTAGGCCTTAACTCACCAATGTCCATGTTCTTCATTGCATTGACCAATTGAGTGCCTCATACATCATCTAGATTCTCATCTTCCTCTTGGGAACCATTTGTTTCATCAAACTCCACATCATGAGCCTCCTCAAGAATACCACTAGCCAAATTCCAAACTCTATAAGCCTTACTAGTAGTGGTGTAACCAAGCAAGAAACCTTCATCACATTTCTTTTCAAACTTGCTCAATCTAGTGCCTTTCTTCAATATATAGCATTTACAACCAAAAACCCAGAAGTATGCTATGTTGGGCTTTCCTCCATTCAATAGCTCATAAGGTGTCTTCTCCATCATGGGGTGACAATAGAGTCGATTGCTATAATAGCAAGCCGTGTTGATTGCTTCGGCCCAAAATGAATGACTCACATTGTACTCACTCAATCATTGATCTTGCCATATCAATCAAGGGTCTATTCTTTCTTTCAACTAGCCCATTTGATTGAGGAGTATACTTGGCCGAGAATTGATGTCTAATTCCAAATTCATCACACAACTCATCAACTCTAGTGTTCTTGAATTCACTACCATTGTCACTTCTAACTTTCTTGATTGTGGTTTCAAACTCATTGTGAATGCCTTTGACAAATGATTTGAATGTTGCAAACACATCACTCTTATCAACAAGAAAGAACACCCATGTGTATCTAGTGAAATCATCCACAATCATAAATCCATATTTGTTTCCACCAATGCTAGTGTATGTGGTTGGTCCAAACAAGTCCATGTGCATCAACTCAAATGCCTTAGATGTGCTCAATATGCTCTTCTTAGGATGTGTATTACCAACTTGCTTTCCGGCTTGACATGCACTACATAGCTTATCCTTCTCAAATGTGACATCTTTCAAGCCTCTAACTAAGTCATGCTTAATCAATTTGTTCAATTGTTTCATTCCAACATGACCAAGCCTTCTATGCCATAACCAACCCATGCTAGACTTAGTGACAAACATGTTGACAATTGAGCTTCTCTAGCATTGAAATCAACTAAGTATAGATTCTCATATCTAAATCCTTTGAATATCAAGTTAGAGCCATCTACACTTATGATCTCTACATCATCCACACCAAATATGCACTTGAAACCAAGATCACACAATTGAGCCACCGACAATAGGTTGAAGTTCAAGCTCTCTACTAGTAGCATATTGGAAATGCTCAAGTCATTGGATATTGCAATCTTGCCAAGCCCTTTGACCTTGCCTTTGCCATTGTCACCAAATGTGATACTATCAATCCCATTGCTCTTGCTTTCATTGATTGAATTGAACATTCTTGAATCACCGGTCATGTGTTGTGTGCACCCACTATCAAGCACCCAATGCCTTCCTCCGGCTTTATAATTTACCTACAAAAGAAGATCAATTCTTTTTAGGTACCCAAACTTGCTTGGGTCCTTGTAGGTTAGTCACCAAGGTCTTTGGTACCCAAATGGCCTTCTTCTTTGGGCCCACAATTGGTGTACCAATGAACTTAGCCTTCACACCATTGGCACCCTTATAAAGCATGTAATAAGAATCAAATTTGATTGAGGATACATTAGGTAGCTTGTTCTTGTTAGTCTTGCAATTTTGCTCTATATGCCCAACTTGCTTGCATCTATTGCAAAACCGACCATTGCCCTTCATAAAGCTAGCTTTGGGAGTGACAAAGGCCACCTTGCCTTTCTTGGGGGTATAGCCTAATCCCTTTTTGTTGAGAGAAAACCTTTGGCTACCCAAGCACTTTAGCAAGCGGGCATCTCCACCATAGGCATTGCCTAAGGCACGAGTGAGCTCATTCACCTCCTTCTTGAGGGTTTCATTTTCCACCATTAGTGATGTATCATTCATAGGTGGAGTGGTAATGGTTGTACTACAAGAAGTGTTAGTAGGAGCAACAATAATGGGTTCATGAAAAGATTCATCAATAAGATCACATGTTAGTCCCACATCACATGTTACTATCACTTGCTCCTTCTTGGCTTCCTCCTTCTTGACTTGCTCAATGAGAGAGGAGTGAGCCTTTTCAAGCTTAGAGTGAGCTTTGCCAAGCTTCTCATGGGCATCCATTAGCCCCTCATGAGTGGCATTAAGCTCATCAAAGGATTGCTCAAGAAATTTTACTTTCTTGCGCAATTCTTTGCACTCCTTTCTCTTCATCTCATTGCAAGCGTGCACTTGCTCATACATGTCCAAGAGCTCCTCCTTGGAGTACTCCTCCTCATCATCATCATCATCATCATCATCATCATTATCATTCCTACAAGAGTCACTTTCACATTCATCATCATCACTCTCATCATATTTTACCTTGGTAGGCTTTTCCATGAGGCATGTTGATGGAGTGTCGAAGATGGAGGGCTTGTCGTTGATGGCGATGCTTGCTAGTGCTCTCTTGATAGACTTCTTGCCATCATCACTAGAGTCATCACTATCCGATGAGCCATCACTATCCCATGTGACCACATAGCCTCCACCCTTCTTCTTCTTTTGGAAGGTCATTCTCTTCTCCTTCTTCTCCTTCTTTTCTTTCTTGTCCTTCTTGTGTTTGTTCTTCTCATCTTCATCATTGTCACTATTGTAAGGATAATTTGCTACAACATGATCGGGGCTCTTGCAATTGTAGCATCTTCTCACATATTCTTTGCTCTTGGTGTGATCTCTTCTCTTTCTTGCACCATAGCCCTTCTTCTTCATGAATTTGCCCATCTTGCGCACAAATAGGGCTATGGCTTCATCATCAATGTCACTAAGATCATCATCGTCACTTGATTCTTTCTTGGACTTGCCCTTGTTCTTTGATGATGATGAGCTAGCCTTGAATGCTATACTCTTCTTCTTCTTGTCCTCTTCTTCCTTCTTGTCATCCTTGTCATCCCCCTCCCTTTCCACATGGTATGTCTCTTGTGTCATGACATCACCTAGTACTTGGTTGGGGGTAATGTCCTTCAATCCTCCTCTTATGATGAGCAATCTTAACATCTCAAATCTTGGAGGTAAGCACATCAAGAATCGATGGGAGACATCATCATCCTTGATCTTCTCTCCCAATACCTTCAAGTCGTTGACAATGACTTGCAATCGATGGAACATCTCCGGAATGCTCTCATCTTCCTTCATCTTGAAGCTTGTCAATTTATCCTTGAGGATATACAACTTGGCACTCTTCACCGCCGGTGTGCCCTCATATGTTTCCTCCAATCTCTTCCACACCTCATTTGCTCTATCACAATCCTTGATTTGCTCAAACACCTTGGAATCAATGGCATTGTATATGGTGTTGAGAGCCATTGTATTGCATTGCTTATTGATCTTATCTTGATTGGTTGGATCATCGGGATCAATGATAGCATAGTCATTCTCGGTCACTTCCCATACTTGATCATTGATTGAACCAAGATACATCCTCATCTTTCTCTTCCAATAACCATAGCATGTGCCATCAAAGAAGTTGCCCCCCATATGGTTGAACACAACTTGAGCCATAATTTGACATCGAGGTTGTTAAGCCTTTAATCAAATGGTGACCACAGCTCCAATACCACTTGAAAGGTCCTAATATGGCTAGAGGGGGGGTGAATAGCCTATTTAAAAATCTTCAAATCAACTAGAGCAATTTGATTAGTATGACAAATAGCGTAATGCAAACTTGCTCTAGCTCTACAAGGGTTGCAAGCCACCTATCCAACAATTCTAGTTGCAATGATTACTTAGGCACACAAACTTGCTACTCTAAAGAACTCAACTAGATGAATGTAAATAATAAAGCAAGCTCTCAATTCTAATTACACTAAAGAGCTTGTATCAACTAGTTTGCAAGAATGTAAATAAGTTGGTAGGGTGATTATACCACCGTGTAGGGGATGAACCAATCACAAGATGAAGATTAAGCCAATCACTGGGAGAATGCAAATGACAAGAGACAATCGATTTTTCTTCCGAGGTTCGTGTGCTTGCCAACACGCTAGTCCTCGTTGTGTTGACCAACACTTGGTGGTTCGGCGGCTAAGAGGTGTTTCACAAACCTCGTCCACACGATAGGACACCGCAAGAACCGACCCTCAAGTGAGGTAACTCAATGGCACGAGCAATTTACTAGAGTTACCTTTCGGCACTCCACCGGGGAAGGTATAACTCCCCTCACAATCACCGAAGGAGGCCACGAACAATCACCAACTCATGCCGATCCTCCACCACTGCTCCAACCGTCTAGGTGGTGGCAACCACCAAGAGAAACAAGCAAAATCCGCAGCGCAACACGAATACCAAGTGCCTCTAGATGCAATCACTCAAGCAATGCACTTGGATTCTCTCCCAATCTCACAATGATGATGGATCAATGATGGAGATGAGTAGGACTTTGGCTTAGCTCACAAGGTTGCTATGTCAATGAAAATGTGCAAGAGTTAGAGCTTCAGCCGGCCAAGGGGCTTTAAATAGAAGCCCCCATCAAATAGAGCCGTTATACCCCTTCAGTGGGCAAAACGCGCTCTGACCGGACGCTCCGGTCAGACTGACCGGACCCTGGACTCAACGTCCAGTCCACTGATTTATGCCACGTGTCACTCTGAGTTAAAACTGAACCGTCAGATCACAACGGCTAAGTGCTGACCGGACGCTCTGGCTAAACTGACCGGACGCTGGAGCCTCAGCGTCCGGTCGAGTACAGTAAGGGTCCAAATCCGTTTTTCCTCGACCAGACTCATCCGGTCCACCTCGATTGGACATAGCCCAGCGTCCGGTGGTATACCCTAGCTACTGTACCGCCAGGTCAGCGCGACCGGACACAGGCAGTCAGCGTCTGGTGCATTCAGATCTAGCGTCCGGTCACTTGATCGACGCTGGCATCTCCTCTGTCTTCTTCACCCTTGCTCAAATGTGCTAACCACTAAGTGTATCACCTTGTGCACATGTGTTAGCATATTTTCACAAACATTTACAAGGGTGTTAGTGATCCACTAGATTATAAATGCATATGCAATGAGTTAGAGCATCTAGTGGCACTTTGATAACCGCATTTCGATACGAGTTTCACTCCTCTTAATAGTACGACTATCTATCATAAATGTGATCACACTCACTAAGTGTCTTGATCACTAAAACAAAATGGCTCCTACATTTTATACCTTTGCCTTAAGTCTTTTGTTTTTCTCTTTCTTCTTTTCCAAGTTTGAGCATTTTATCATCACCATGCCATCACCATTGTCATGATCTTCGTCATTGCTTCTTCACTTGGATTAGTGCTACATATCTCATAATCACTTTGATAAACTAGGTTAGCACAATTAACCAAAACCAAACTAGAGCTTTCACAGGGGCGACCGGGGTGGGGGAGGTGTTGGCTGTGGGCTGCCGGCCTACCGCGGTGGTTGCTGGCGCCTGGCGGATGGCAGCTGAACGCTGGCCGGCCTAGCCGCGGGTGGCAGCGTGCCGCGAGGTGAGAGCAAGGGTGGCGCGGTTTTGCCTCTCGTGAGCGAGAGCAATGGACAGGAGCCGAGGAGGGAGAGCGAGACAGGTAGACAATGCAACGAGTCGTTGGGTTTCTGCATTTTTGGGCTTCATTTCTTCGTGGGCTGCCAGAACTAATTGGTGTATTGGGCTTATGGGCCGACCGTATTTGCAACATATAACGTGATGTACCAATATACATGTAAATCTATATAGATATATTTATTGTTGTGTCACAAAATCTTGGATATTCCAAGGAATACAAGGGCATACCCCTGGCACCGCCCATGCAGGAAGGCCATGTTGTAAGGCCGTTCTAGAGGGGGAATGTCCCTGTATGCCCGTGAGAGTCTGTAACAGTGGAAGAACTCGGGAATGTTCCAAGAGATACTATAGTAGGTATTGGGTATTCTGTTCCCGAACGTATGAAAATATATACCCGTATCCTATAAAAGAGTGAGCTTGGCCAGCAGTAAAGAGACAGCCAACTAACTTATCGCTTTGCATCGGTAATCGTGTTGAGGCCTTGGGAGCCTTAGCCTCGACAAGGGTCTAAGAGCCAGGCTAATAATTACAGCTGGCTGCTGACTGTATGGTTCCTCGTAACCTTCTCTTAGCCTACTCATATAATAGTTAGTCCTTCACTATTAATACATGTCCCACTTGTATTTCTTCGTAGAGTTTCTTGATTCTTATGTCTAAGCCGGCTGTAAGATTATAACCCGCTTCTTCTCTCTCCTCTCCTCTCTCTCTCGCCTCAGCATTTAGCCAGCTTACCGTCGGAGAACCTGTTTTTTCTTGGCCTGCTAAAGACAGTATGCGCAGAACTTCCACGCTTGCTGGGCTAAAATTCATCTTCTAGAGATTCTATATTGTTTCCTTGACTTGTTCTTCTTTTAGCAAAGTTTAGTATATAGGCCCAATTCTTAGATAAGAATTTTAATCGGCTCCTATTCGCCTCCCTCTGATCGTCTTTTCTGTGTTTCAGTGCTAAAACGAGACGATCGATCAAGTCATGCTTACGCAATGGGCTAGCTTGTAAACACCACATGGCTGGTCATTTCCAAGTTAAAAAAAACAATGATTTTCCAAGGAGAAATTGAAAAACAGAAGGAAGAAGATGATTATTAGCTGGCACTTTGATTCGATTTGCATCCTCACGGCTAACTGTTGTTTGATTAGAAGCTGATTAATTAACAAGCAACAAAGGAACACCATACTATATCTATCGTTTCACAAGCACCTGAGCAGAGTTAGCTCTTTGGCCACCGCCGACGGCGAGGACTCGAACTCGCCGCCGACGCCGACGCCGCACTGCTCCACCATATGCCACCCCTGAAGGCCCAGGCTCATCTCGACGCTAGGCGGCGGCGTCGCAGGCTGCGGTCCCACTCCCAGACCCAGTCCCAGCACCCTGACGCTCACGCCGCCGTCGCTGCAGTACTGCTGATGGAGCCACTCCGAGCTGGAGACCGTGTCGCCGCTGCTGCCGCTCGTGTTGTTCGGCGACGGCCGCCGTCGTTGGACGCCGCCGCCGCTTCCTGCGTGGTCATGAGCCTCGTCCACGAGATGATGAACAGAGACGGCATCTTCTTCCCCGTGATGACGGTCGACGTGTTCATCTCCTACCTTCAATCCCTGCATGTAATAACAATAAATCATTATCCAATTTGAGTAGTTTAGGTCTTTAGGGCATCTCGGCATAGCGGACTCTACACGATGGAACTTTGACTGTATATCGATTTTTATGTGAGAAGAATATGTTAAATAAAACGATTTTGGTATACTTAAACAGTAAAGCAGCTGTACGTCACTACGTCGTAGCAACATTCAAGACATCCTCTTTGCATGGCTTCAAGAATCAAGAACCACGAACGAAAGAAGATGATAAATGCAGTGCTACCTGCTGTCAACTGTCATGTAACACACTAAAATTTGCTTCTCTTGAAATAGAGCTAAAATGATTTAATTTTGTATTTTTATGCTCATGAAAACATGAGAAATAATAAATCTTCATTAGATTAAAATTTTTCTTAAGGTAGAAACATGTTTGTTACATTCATGTCGGTCGCACCTTGTGTTTCTATGTGCAAAATATGTATTTTTTTTTAAATACGTTTAGGAGACGAAAATCTATCTCTAGGAATTTTTCAGCTTCTTTCTGGAATTTAATTCCTAGCTCCTTCACCTTAATCTTTATGTTCCAAGTTCTCAATAATCTTTTCATGAGTTCCAAATACTTTATTTGGGTTCATCATGTTCCAAAGTGTCTCTGGGAATTTTTTTCAAATTTTCGGAGGTCTCGGAGTATTTTTCGTGGCTTAAACATCAATTCTGGACTTTTCTAGAATTATTTTATTCATGAAATTAATTAATTCCGAAAATAAATAATACATCTCATTTCCCAACCAACTCTCAAAGCTCATATGCAATAATCCTAATAAATCCTAAAGGCTTATGCATTTATTTACTAATAGGATTTAATGATTATTTAGGCCCATTAGTAAATGTGGAGGGTGTAACATCAATTAGTATCACATTGCTAGTTGATGTAGATGTGGGATTTTTTTCCTATAAATATGTACCAACCCCTTGGACAAAGCACACCAAAACTACCATAAGGGGAGCCCTTAGTTTAGGAAATCCCCCGTGTAGTAAATTAGATTTTTCTTCTTCTCTCACTGTCGTCGTCGCCGTCGCGCTGCCCGACGTCGTAGATCCGTCATCGACCGCAAGAAGGCATTAGGTGAGTTCCCTGTCTTCTCTTGTTCCCAGTGCTCTCGGCTCGTCAAACCGTGGCGTCTAGGACCCAAACCAAGCGCTCTGGGGAGCTTCTCGCCGTCGGTAATGGAGCTCTGCCGCGCCGGTTTTCTTCTCCGGCCGGTGACTCTCTCTCCCCCTCCTTTCTAATTTGGGTCATCTAGATTCAATCCAACGGTCCAAGATCACCCGTACCCCTTCGTCGGGTTTATTTGCAAAAGAGCCCCTGCAGTTTCACGTAATATAACCTGTAGTCTATGGCGCACTTCAAGAATACGTTTTGCTATTCTGAAAGCATAGTTTCTTTCTAGTAGATTCAAAATACGCTTTCATCTATTTATAGTTTTGCTACTAGTCTTATTTAGGCCATAAAATCTTCGTTTTAACTCCGTTTTGATCCATTCAAGTTGCGTTAGATTTGTAATTGAGTAATCTACATGTTCATCCTACTGTTAAATATATTTTCAACTTTTGAAATTCAAGATTAGATTTAATCTATTATTTTATTAAAGAAAATCTTGTTTAATTCATAACTTTTTCGTTATAGCTCCGATTAGAGTGTTTTTCGCGTCTGTGTGTTCGTAGTAACGTGTAGAACATCTTTAAAACCTTTTTACCTATTGTTTATTATGTTTGGGGTATTTTCTAATTTAGATCTATTGTTTGCTTCGTGTATGATTGCATGGATGCTTGTGTGGTGCTTTATGATCATGTCGAGTCGATGAGCTTTGCGTTGGTGATATAAAAGAAGTTGGTGATCCAGAAGAAGTCCTTTGTAGGTTATAATTCAATAGAAGAATGATCTAAGTTTAAGGCAAGTATAGCATGGGATCATCCTTATTGTCCTATTCACCTTAATATCATTTTAATCATATGCATGTGTCTACCGCAACCGTAGTAATTTTCCTATCTATTTGATATCCTGGATTCCTTGATTCCTATGGGTTATTGCATTGAGTAGTATGATGCTAGTGCTCAACTACAATCATGATCTTGTAACTTGACTAATGGTATATGCAATAAACATTAAAAGATGCTTTTTAGCAACATGGAATTAAGGGGGCTAGAGCATTGGGCTATTTTATGGTGCTCTAAATTCCTCTCCCTAAGGACTTATCTGTAAGCGAACATCCAAGACTGAGGGCTACATGGCTCTGGCTTTAGCTCAGTATGAGGACATTTTCTAGCTTGTTAGAGGTTACCTTTATGGCGTAAGAATGGCTTAACAAATCGGGTATAGGATAGCCTCTACTCACTACAGGAAAACGCCTCTTTGCCGACTGCTTGCCCCGGTCGGCAAAGGCATAAACCCAGTCGGCAAAGGCTTTGCCGACCGCAAAGCCACGTGGCAGTCGGCAAAGAGCAGTCGGCAAAGCCTGGGTCGGCAAAGGCGGATTTGCCGACTGCCACGTGGCACACAGTCGGCAAATCCTTTGCCAACTGCCACGCCAGCAGTTGGCATAGCCACGTGGCGCCGTCAGCCCTGACGGCAGGCTTTGCCGACTGCTGGTTCCTCGGCAGTCGGCAAAGAATTTTTTTTTCAAAAATTGTTTGCCGACTGGCCGCCAGCTCGGCAGTCGGCAAAGAAAGAAAATATTTTTTTTTGTAATGTTCTTTGCCGACTGCTTTCGGAGTTGCAGTCGGCAAAGATTTGACCTCTTTGCCGACTGCCTCCCATTGCAGTCGGCAAAGACTCTGTCCTGGGGTTTTTTTGCCCAGCTTTGCCGACTGTAAACAGTCGGCAAAGCTGGAATTTTTTTTTTGCTTTTGTTTTCTGTTTTCTCGCATCAAAACCCTGCAAAATCACAAATTATAATCCAATTTCACCAGAAGCACCGGTAGCACCATTTATATCACAATTTCATCACATTTGTCGCCAACATCACCACATATATCACAATAACGCACAACATCACATATATCTCACATATATGTCACAATAACAACCACACAAGTGCATTACAACCATCACATGAAGTCCAACACGTCGAACACCACAAGTCGACGTCCATCACACGAAGTTCAACATAACAAGTCTAGGTCCATAACGAAGAAAAGAAATACATGACAACAACTTTGACGATACGGTGGATACATGATAACAGAATCGACAAGTACCTAGCTCGTCGCGCCGTCCCCGGTCTCGTCGTCCGCTCCGCCCCCAGAGCCCCCAGGGTTTGCCCACGGAAACCCCCTTGGACCAAACTGAGGCGCCTGCTCGTACTGCCACCCTCCGCGCACCGGCGGCCACGAGTACGTCGGAGGAGGGCCACGCGGAGGTGGATACGGTGGATAGGGTGCAGGTGGTGGATACGACATCATCTGATGGCCGGGACCTCCAGGAGACGGGTTCGAACCCGCCGACTGTACCTGCACAAGTTAAACGCCAAGTGATGTCATTAGTATCTGCAGCATGGACGCACAAGTTAAAGCAAGAGTCAATATACTCACCGGGGTCCCTCCAGGAGCGACAGGAGCAGGCACAGGAAAAAACTCTGGAGGAGGAGGCGGTGGAGCGAACATTGGAAGAGGAGGCGGTGTAGACGCCCCGGGCGTCTGCATGGACTGGAAGAAGCTGGCCATGTTCTGCATCTGAGTGTTGTAGTGCTGCTGCAGGCTTTGCTGGTAAGCCATCTGTTGCGCCATCATCTGCGCGTGCAATGTGGCGATCCTCTCCTCCATCTTGGCCTCCATCTGGGCCTGCAATATTACATCCGCAGTGTTGATTGTATGTACAGGTGCGAAACGAGTGAACGACGAACAAAACGGCACTTACCTGTGACGCTGACTGCCGCCGGGGCGCTACGGGGATGTCGCTGGAGCTCGTGGGCATGGATCGAACCTGGGTCAGCGTAGGAACCTGGGACGGGTCGAGGGCGCTGTGGGCCATGTAGTAGCGGCCGTGCTGCTTCCCTCGTGATAAACTTGCGTGGCGTCTCGGTTGGCCACAATGTAGACATCGTCTCCTTTATAGCTGGAGTCCTGTCGAATCTCGACTTGACCTATCGTAAGGTCTTTCCTCGTGATATCAGGATCGAACCAATGGCATTTGAATACCACCGGCGCTAAAGTCTCGTCACCCATGCTCTGTCATGCGGCAATGTTAACATGTGATAAAACCAGCAAGTGCATCTACAACGCGCTCCTACCATCTAATAGGTGAAGGATAGGTCCTAATCCCACCCGAGCATGCGCAGACGAGGTTAGCTTCCATGCTCCGCTCCCGTCCGAGACGGAATTTCGGCAGCACCTCCCCGCTGTTCTCCCGATACACGTCCCGGCGGGGAGAGTGTGTATCCAGAGAACAACGGGGAGGTCCTGCCGAAACTCCGACTCGGACGGGAGCGGAACATGGGAGCTAACCTCGTCTGCGCATCCTCGGGCTGTCCAAATAACGTGGACAATCCGAAACGGATACGGTTATACATATGCGAAGAACGCATACTTCCAACCGTATCCGTTTTGGACGGGAGACGCCTAACTGGGTAACGCGACCTACGACTACATGTGGCGGAAAGAGGGGTCATACCGCAGGTGCCGGTGAAGAAAGGCTAGCGGGGTAGTGCCGAGTCGTGCTCCTCCGGCTAGCCTCCAATGGGAGCCCTCCTGAAAAAGAAAAACAATTAGTAAGAATGAAAAATTTCGGCAGCACCTCCCCTGTACGGGAAGGTTACCAAACCTGCAAGAAAAGACGGCACGATGGCCGACAAACACATATACATGTCAGGCACGATGGCCGACAACCACAAATGTACTTCCAATCCATGCAGAAGAATATAAGCAGGATAACAAAGTAAACTACTACTACTAGTAGTACTACTACCTGTCGTCACGGACGGCGTCACCGGGCGTGGAGCAGAGGCGCGCGCGAGGACGGCGAGGCGGGGACGCGGAGGCGAGGACGGGCGACGGCTGGCGAGGCGAGGACGGCGCGGGAGGACGGCGACGCAGGGCCAGCGGACGGCGAACGGCGGAGGACGGCGGAACGGCGTGCGGACGAGGCGAGGCGGGAGGAGCGGGGCAACGCCGGATCGGGGCGGGCAGACGGCGGCGGGGGCGGGGGGGTAGACCACGAGCGCTGCGGGGCCAACGCCGGAGCTGCACGCGGCGGCGAGGCCTGCCGGGGCTGGATCGGGGGCGGTCCCGGGAGGAGGTGGGAGCGGGGAGGGGGCGACGGGAGGGCGGGGCGGGGGGGCCCAGCGCGGGGGGTCCAGGCGGGGGTGGGGGGGGGACGCGCCGCGGGGGTGGCAGCGTGGGGGGGGCGGGGGGGGAGGGGGGCCACGGGGATGGGCGCCGCCGGGGAGGGACCAAGCGCGGGGGGGGACCGCGCGCGGGAGGGGCCGCCGCAAGGGCGGCCCGCCGGGGAGGCGCCGGCGCAGCCTGGAGGGGCGCGCGGCCGAGGGGGAGAGGGATGCGCGCTGCCGGGGGAGGAGGAGGAGGGATCCGCCGGCGCGGGAGAGAGGGAGGGGAGGGGCGCGGGGGGGGGGGGGGGCGGGGGGGATGCGCCGGCGGCGGAGGGCGACGGCGTCGACGGCGGGGGCGGCCTGGGTGGCGGCGGCGGCGAGCGGGTTTTATTTGGGGCAGGCGGGCGGGATTTTGGGGAGGGGGGAGAGGCGGGCCGAGTGGATAAGGCGACGTTTTTCTTTTTTTTTTCTTTTTTTCCCTTTGCCGACTGCCAGCATGTGATGCAGTCGGCAAAGGTCTATTATTTTTTTTTCAAAAAATTATTTTTTTTTAATTTTTTTTAAAAATACTTTGCCGACTGCTCTGCTCCCTGGCAGTCGGCAAAGGTTATTTTTGATTTTTTTCTCAGAAATTCTTTGCCGACTGCCATCCTCCCTGGCAGTCGGCAAAGGCTCTTTGCCAACTGCCACTGATGGCAGTCGGCAAAGAATTAATTTTTTTTTCGATTTTCGATCCCAGTTTTTTTGTGTTGCCTTGCTACAGTAAGTACATGATATATTCCAAGTTTGGGGTCATTTTGATTTATTTTGCTATATTCCATTGATTTTTTCTGTTTCTTTGATTTTTTCCGGCAGCTCCAGATTTGAACTGCAGGTACATGAAATAATGGAATCCGGCCATTCAGAAAATGATATTCATGATGTTTGGAGCATGTTGAGGCCGTGTGCGGGGCCTCGCGTGAAATTTCGACCGTGTTGGTGTCGGAACACGCCGAGCCACGCGCGTGAAAAGTGTTTTTAAATTTTATAAAATCGAAACGGAGTCCGAAAATGACGAAACTTGACGACGTGTCTTGTCATCGCATGCGGAGGCTATGGTAAAAATTTGAGAAAGTTTCGAGCAAGTGGCGACGTCGGGTGGCTAAAACCTGGACCAGGTTTTAGCCACCCGACGTCGCCACTTGCTCGAAACTTTCTCAAATTTTTACCACAGCCTCCGCATGCGATGACAAGACACGTCGTCAAGTTTCGTCATTTTCGGACTCCGTTTCGATTTTATAAAATTTAAAAACACTTTTCACGCGCGTGGCTCGGCGTGTTCCGACACCAACACGGTCGAAATTTCACGCGAGGCCCCGCACACAGCCTCAACATGCTCCAAACATCATGAATATCATTTTCTGAATGGCCGGATTCCATTATTTCATGTACCTGCAGTTCAAATCTGGAGCTGCCGGAAAAAATCAAAGAAACAGAAAAAATCTACGGAATATAGCAAAATAAATCAAAATGATCCCAAACTTGGAATATATCATGTACTTACTGTATCAAGGCAACACAAAAAACTGGGATCGAAAATCAAAAAAAATAAAAATTCTTTGCCGACTGCCAGGGAGGATGGCAGTTGGCAAAGCCTGCGCCTTTGCCGACTGCTGACGGAGTGGCAGTCGGCAAAGGTGACGGTGTGGATGGCGTCAACCATGGCCTGCCTTTGCCGACTGCAATTCTTTGCCAACTGCCTGGCAGTCGGCAAAGCCAGGCAGTCGGCAAATCCTGCTTTGCCGACTGCAGGAAATTCCAGTTGGCAAAGGGACCTCTTTGCCGAGTGTCGAAAAAAAACAGTTGGCAAAGAAAATTGCAGTCGGCAAAAAGCCAGTTTCCTGTAGTGACTCTTATGTGTATAGGCTGTGTGTCATTGTGTCATTCGATAAGGGGGTTCCTATATCTGTTTGTCGAGTGAATCTAATGGCCCTAACTTGTTAGACAAACCTTTGAAAGGCTTCATAGTGAACCCTGCCGACCTTCCTTGGAAGTGGGTCAAGAGATTAGCTACCTCGGGCGAAAGGGTAAATCGCGACTCACAGTGAAAGCGTACAACCTCTGCAGAGTGTAAAACCGGTATATCAGCCGTGCTCACGGTCACGAGCAGCCTTGGACCCTTACGGAATAGATGATGAACACTGATGATACGGATGATAAAGATGCTCACTAATGATTACTGTTTATGTTATTCATTATTCATGTTTACCTGATCATGTGTTTATGTGGGCTTGTGAATAAACTTGTTGCCACCCAATTGCTGAAACATGACTCATTAAAAGCTTATTGCAGTTAAACCAGTGTCAGTCTTTTGAGCCTCATGAATCCCATGTTATATTTGTTGAGTACGACATGAACTTACGCTTACTTTACTTTTTAAATCTTTAGAAAAATCTCGGATGGGTACCAGATTGCTAGAGTTTGGAGGAATTAGGCTTATGATCAATCAGTCAGTTGTCCCTGTGGAATTGGAGTCTTCACCCGAAGATCGGAGTTGTCTTTTCCAATGTTTGTTGTTTAAGGTTATATCCTTTATACTAAGTACGTTATATATTGAGCATTGTCTATTGATATTACCCTTATTTATAGCTATATATGTAAGATTTGACTTCCTGAACTCATATATGAAGTGCATCTGGTTTTGTCCTTAAAACCGGGTGCTACATGTCATCACCATTGAATTAGCTGCCCTTGCAGCTAGCTAGCACCTGACCTAAATTAAACCATGCGTGCATACCATACCGCCCCAGATAGATCGATCAGAAAATTCAATGTGCTGTGCATGCGGTCGTGATCCGCGTTATAAATTCCATGCATGTCTGAGTGTTTAAGATGTGTTGCATGCAGCTTCCAATGCATATGCATGAATGCAAGCGGAATACAGTATTATACCTGCTGTCTTTGCTCCGTCGTCGTCATCATCAAGAGGCGATCAGCTGCTGGCTCATCTGCAGGCATGGTGATGAGGCCATCGCTGTAAGCTGCAGCAGCTGCAGGCAGCAGGTGGTGGCATGGCGCCGATGCCTGGAGCATGATCGTCATTTCGTTGCTGCAGCCCTGCTGGTGCTGGACCTGCCCTTGGACTTGGATCCAAGCACAAGCGCTGCTGCGGCGTCTTGATGATCCACCGGCGTCGGCTGCTGCTGCTCTCCTGGAGACCGTGACCTCCTGCATATATGCAATTGCACGGTTAATTGCACACAGGGCCTCGCTCATGAGTATACTTTACTTTGTGACGCGATGCTAATCACAATAACATGCATATTGGTAAATGCAAGTAACTTCTTTGTTACGTACTTCTTTCTACTCTACAGTATTAATACAAAGATACGCAGCTTTCTTTCGTATTCGAGAAAATTTTGTAAAACCAGAAGAACATGGACGAGTGTATATATCTGCTTTTTCATCGCCACTTAAACACACATGCAGTCTCATGTAGTCATGTTGCTATGCTCTATGACCATGTTAATCACGGTAAAGGGGAAAAAACATGTATGCATGCAGCTAATATAAGATAGATTGATTATATAGTACTGTAGTACTTACGAGAAAGTAAGTAAGTAAGAAAGAAAGAAAGAAAGAAAGAAAGAAAGGAAGGGTATCTAGCTAGCTAGGTGCCGGGGCCGGCCGGGGGGACAAGCATCATCAGAAACCTGATGAGCACATCCATCCATCCATCGATGGATGGTGGATCAGTCCTACTAGTGTGGTGCTACAGGTAATATAACTAGCAAGCTGCAGCGCTAGTGCTGCCAAGTGGCTTGTCCATGCTCGCCACTACAACCAGCAACTAGTAGCTAGTATTCGTGGAGACGACGACGGACGGACGAGCGAGGCACGCCACGCCGATCGAGCCGCAGCGCAGCACAGCTGCACAGGCTTTCCCCGCGGTCAAGGCTAACGGAGTCGCCCCTTGTCCTCTTGCGCCCGTCGCATGCGAGATTCCACCGGCACCGGTGCAACACGCCGCCGGTAGGCCCGGGGGCGGCCACCGCCTGCCTGGCAGAGGGACAATTGATCGGTATGCATGCATTCATGCATGCGTGGATCTGATCTGAATATGATGGTATCGTCGTCTATCTGCTAGCCACCTGATCTGAATCTGATCATATCGATCGGTCGGCCAGCCCCAGGCCCCCCCAGCCACAACAAAGCAGGCCGGCTGCTAGACGATGCATGCCTAACCGTACGTACCTGTGAGGGCCCTGCTGCATGCATGCATGCATGCCTCTCCACTCTCTCGGTCTCAGAGAGTGATGAAGGCTGAGGATATCGAGGGAACGAAAGCATCGGGCGGGCATGGACGCGTGCAGTGCAGAGGCTTCAACACTGCTGGCAGGGTTAGGAGCAGGAGCTAGGACGGAGCGAGGAGGCCGGCCCCGGAAAAGAGTCTCCATCTGCATCATGACCCTTCCTCAACTGCATGCAGTACACTGTTTGCAAGCATGCTGCTGTAAGCTACTCCCTCCGTCCCATTGAGTTTGTCGTTGGAAAACCGTGCCCCCCTCACAATCCCGGTTCCCGAGCGACAAACTCAATGGGACGGAGGGAGTAGCTAGTACCACTAGTACCCTTTTCTTTTCTATTCGTACTCTCTCCATACCGTAATAAAGAATAAAGAAAGACCTTATAACATTCAAAATTTACCCCATAAAGAAAGGCAGTATAATAATACTATTTGACAAGTTTTAACACTGTTTATCACTAACTTCCGCTACGCAATAGGCGGAGCTACACAAATACACACCACCTAGGCGTTTGTCTAGGTTTTTTTCGACATAAAAAGGTGTTAGATTTTTTTTAAACATATAAACCGGATAAATTATTAGAGATGAAGATACATAAAGCACGTAATATGCCCCTCGGTTTCAACTTTTGTTGATGCATAGCTTTTATTCGTAGGGCGGTCGGGGCTCGAGTCCCTCCTATATACCGCCACACTCTGAAGTGTGAAGCCCCTCCTAAGTTGCCCCTATAAATTTGTAGTCATTGAAGTGGATGCCCATTCTAGTATATATGTCTAGATCAGCCTCGTAAACACATAAATACGCCTCTTCAAAAAAAACATCTAAGGCATTGTTTGAATGCGTACGTATTCGTCTTGATCCATGTGTTGAAGTGGATTGGAGTGGAATTAAACTAAATTCTATTCTATTCCACTCCAACACATGTGGATTGAAGTGGATACACATGCATTCAAACAAGGTCTAAATATGCTACGTACCTAGAAAAAATAAAAATGACTTATAATTTGGAATGAATGGATTTTTCTTTTGCCAAATTTCCTCTAACTGCCAACATAAATAAGTCATTCACACTAACAAGAGCAATCACACTAACGCCTAGCGCCCTAACGCCTTTTGAAACATTGCCGAGAGAGGTAGATGGGAGCTTGAAATGACGAGCATGTTGACGAAAATGGTTGCAGGAGAGGGAGGTCGTACTTCCAGTTTCAGACGACGGCAGGCGTGGAGAAAACGTCACACATCGGACGTGGCTAGGCATGCATCATGCATGCATGCTCTTTCTCAGAGTTTCAGAGAGATGTTTAGTACTGGTAGGGGCACAAATGAAATAAAAAAAGAAAAGAAAGAGAGGAAATGCGCTGATGAGTGTGATCGATGACAAAATGTGATGGAAATTTTCATTTCAATCTGAAAAGGAGCTCATGACGATGGATCGATACAATGGCAGCAGAAAAGGCTGCACAGCTAGCGCATTGGGATCCCAAGTCCCAACAGCCAGAGAAACACAGCGATCTATCATGGCTTCGCCTGCTGCTTCAGTTTAATTAATGAATTGACACATGCCAGAGATGGATCAAAGACTCTGCTCTAGCAGCCACAGTGCTCGAACAGTCACTACTAGTACACAGCTCTTTTTTTACAGTTGGCTTCAGAGACGGTCCCACGTAAGAAACTGTCTCTAACTAGCACGGGCACGGTAAGCATTACTGTAGCTCATGAACCATCTCTAAAAATTAAACTGGAGTTTGTGACGAACGAGAACTGTTGCAACTAGGTCTGGGTGCTTCTTGGGGTTGGATGGAACAGGTTCTAGGCATTGCTGGGCTGGTTCCAACTGGTTGGAACATGGTCTAGGTGCTGATGAGATGAGGTTGGGGCGCTGCTAGGGCTGGTTTCAACTGGTTAGAACCGGGGTTTGGGCGCTCTTGGAGCTAGTTGTGACGGTGGAATCGGGTTTAGGGCCTTGTTGGGGCTTGTTCCAACTGATTGGGAACTGGGGATCGATATAGCCAGGACTGGTTCTAACTGTTTTGAGTGGTGACATGGCGTGCTCTGGTTTGGTCACAGTTGGTTTTCAACTAGGTTGTAACGACTGTGGTTGGAACCGTGTTACAACCAATCTGTACCATGCTCAGGAGGCATGGGTCATGTCGGCCACGTGGGAATTGCAAGCTAGTTAGGGTGGACACATCTCCATATGAATTACACATGGGCGTATTTCACCCTCCCCCCCCCCCCCCCCCCCTCTCCATATATATGTTTGTGTGTCCCGCAAATGTGGCTCACTACCAAGAAATTGGATTGGCCCTGGTGTCCACGAATTTTCCAGACATGGGCCCCGTTCGGCTTACCCCATATTCAGCTTGTTCAGTTTGTTTTTTCAGCCGGAACGGTGTTTTCTCTCACAACAATTCAGCCAGAACAGTGTTTTTCAGCCAGTTTCAGCCAAGATTCAGACCAGCGAACGAGGTCATGTTCTCCCAAATTTCTAAGGTGTTTTATTTGACCGTTTGGAAAATTCCAATTTCTAGTGGCTAAAATAAAAGATGAGGAATGTCTGTGTTTTTATATTATGTTGCCTAATTTTTAGGAATGATCGAACACATGATGCTTGATTGTTACTATTTTCTTTCCTGGACTTAGAAGTACTCCCTCCACTCTAGGAAGGATGCAATTCTAGATCTAGTCCAAGTCAATCTATAACTATGAGTAAGTTTGTTAAAAATAGTATCAACATTTATGACTTCATATGGATATATATACTATGAAAATGTATTCTATGATAAATCTAATTTATATACCAGTATATTTAATATGTTAGATATTGGTATATTTTTATTTAAATTCAATCAAACTTAAAAATGTTTGACTGAATACTATTCTAAAATTGCGTCCATTTGAGGAGGACGGGGAGATTGCAAGAACTAGCTACTAAACTATCACGCTCCACTAGTAATGAAAATAAAACCTTAGACCAAATGACACACAGCAGCTAGATGCTTAGATCACATACAGTCCAAACCGACTGTCATCGATCAACTAAAATAATGCAGTCAAATTCCTCTAGATCCTGGCATCACAATTGACTAGTAGTTTCCATATATCCAAATCCCCATAACACAGAGGGCATGCATCCATATGCAGGAGTACAAAATAAAATATCACAGTGGCGTGAATGCGCTCAAGACGTTTTTCTCTCACAACAATTCAGCCGGAACAGTGTTTTTCAGCCAATTTCAGCCAAACAAATGGGGCCATATGAACCCTCCAAATGCAGCAAAGTAGCTGGATGCAGACATGCAGACACAAAGACCAAGAGAGATGGAACAAAACAATGAAAACATGCGTCCATATAAATACTCAGATTTACACCTATTTATAAGTACTTATTTACTGATGATCGGTACATATAATAGAATAAATTAATCTGAGAAGAAATGTAGCAGTGCAAACCTATCAGTATTGTTGTTGAAGGTAGGGATGGTGTTGACTGAGTTGTTGCTGTTGAAAACATCAAAGCCATCCCCTTCACCAACAACACCTGTTCTGAGAAGGACCATGTCTCTGGCATGGCCATGGCCTGCAGTACACATGATACATGCATATGTCTCTCATCACATTGCAAAACTACAAAAACACATATATGGATCACAAACAGCTTCTGTGGTACAAACCTACTCCCTCCATTCTAAAAAAAAAGATACAATTCTAGTATAATACCAAGCCAGTATATGAAGTTTGACTAAATGTATGTATAAAAATACTAACATTTTCATCATACTAAATAAGTGTCGTTAGATTTGTTATAACAAATAATTTTTATAATATATATCTTCGAAGTCATGCATGTTATATATACCACTTTCTATAAATTTAGTAAAATTTAAGGTAGTTTAACTTTAATTGGATTTAGAATTGTTTTTTTCTAGAACAGATGTAGTAGTACTACTGTGCACGCCAATAATTCAGCACTGTTTGTGACTAGACCTTGAACTGATGGACGTATCGTGGATTATTTACTGCTGGCTGGTTTGGTGTGAGAGAAAAACACTGTTCCCGGCTGGAAATTTACGATCGTTTACGAGCAAGCGAACAGGCATGTCTGTGCCCTTCACTGTTCTGTACATCTGCAGGAAAAAGAAAGAAAGAAACATATATTAAGAATGGCATGTTTACTCCTTGTGTGCCATATGGTTTAGTCTCGGAGCATGTGTAATAATGAAGTTAAATAGCCGTGTGATGCATATAGTTTAAAACATATGGAGGATAAAACAAAAGGACAATAGCTACTTGATATCGGCTAGTAGCAACAAGAAGGTATCAAAACAAGCCGTACATGTCACGTTTCTTTTTCAGTACTACTCAATTGGTGATCAAGCTAGATGACTATCAGTGAAAGTGTTTTGTGACTGGATTAACATGTTTACATCATGCTGCATGGTAAAAGAGGAGAGAAGCTAGACTTGCCTGCAGGTGGCTCTTGACATGTGCCAGTGTAAGATCCTTCACGTTCATCAGTTCCAATACTGACTTTGGTGTTGCTCCTGGAAGATGGAGCAAAAAACAAATCAAAGGAAGTTTCAGAACCAAGAATATGCACATCACATGCATGCATGGAGGCAAAAATCAAACAGAATAAACTCAGCTTGCACAAAACCATGTGATTAATTGCATAATATTATATTTTTATTTGGATTGAGTGGAAGATAAAAAAAATTAAGGAAAGAAGAAAACTTTCAGTACTAGAAAACAGACCTTTCATCCCGCCTCTATTTTTGCCTTTAGTCCCGGTATTTTTGTGTTCGGGACTAAAGGGACTATTAGTCCCGGTTCTATCCTCAAACAAGGATACAAAGTTCCTGCCCTAAGTGTGTGGCGACGGCAGGCAACAATTAGTCCCGGTTATAGCCCAGAGCCGGGACTAAAGGTTATCCTTTAGTCCCGGCTGGACCCTCCAACCGGGAATAAATCTTTACTCCCGGCTTGAGGATCCAGCCGGGACTAAAGGATGACCTTTAGTCCTGGCTCTGGGCTATAACCGGGATAAAATCTTTTTTGATAAAATAATATAGTCGCGCTGGACAAAAAATGGGACAGCCAGGCATTGAACCCACGACCTCATAGCCAAGGTCTAAACCGCAGCGCACTAGCTAGCCATCTGAACTAAGTCACTTTCTCGACAAGAAAGCACCCAAACATTTATTTAATAAGAGAAAAGACCCATTAATTGATTATATTCTTTTGTTAACTATACTTTGAATTTTCTGGTCCATGTGCTTTCTAGTGCTTGATTGATCTCATAATTTTTATCAGGGTTTCAAATGCCCAGTGTGAAGCCACCACCAAGTTCGAGATTTTTCTGAATTGGTTTGGTAATTTTTTCACTTTAATTGAATTTCCACGCGACTTCACCGATTAATTATACGTTGAACTGAGTCCACCCCCAAAAAGACCCGGAATGGTGTCAAACTTTGCCAAATGGTCTCTTGTGCCCTAGGAGACAAATATTTGTGGAGGTTGATGCAAAATTATATTGTTTTGAATATGTAATTCGCCGTATTTCGTCTCACGCGGCACAAAGAAAAATGTAATAATAAAAATAATTATTAGAAAAACCTAAGATCTTGTGTGGGGCCATATTTTGGGTGTAAATGACTGCCAAAAAAAATTTAAGCCATTTCGACATAGGTGGAGTCGACGTGCTTCACAGAAGTATATAGAACCTTTTGTCGAACCCTATCTATACACCTAGGTTCTCTGGGATTCTGAGGTCCATGTGCTTTCTAGTGCCGGATTGGGCTGAAACTTTTTCTCAAGACTTCAAATGCCTTATGTGTAGCCACCACCAAGTTTGAGATTTTTCTGAGGTGGTTTGATACTTTTTTAACTTTAATTGAATTTTCGCCCGAACTCACCGATTAATTATACAATGATTAATGAAGAACCTAAAGATTTACGTTACAATTACGTAAAAACTAATTTCCTGTCGAAAACCAATAAATTTAATAATTTCAATTAAAGTCTACATTTTTGCATTAACGAAAATAGTGAGTATTAGTTGCATTATGTTCAACATTTATAATAAAAACACAATAGTTTAGGTCGCATATTTTTTTTTTGTGCAGTAAATGAAAATAAAGTTTATTACTTTTTCTAAAAAAAATTATGCCTAGTATTGAATTTACTGCGCAAATAATAAGACTTAAACATTTAAATACAAAACATATATAAAATAAACTGATCTGCTTAAAAGTTGGCTGGAAATGAAAATGTAGCCCACCTTTAGGCCCCGTTCGCTGGTCTGAACTTTGGCTGAAACTGGCTGAAAAACACTGTTCCGGCTGAATTGTCGTGAGAGAAAAATACTGTTCCGGCTGAAAAAATAAGCCGAACAAGTCAAATTTAAGACAAGCGAACGAGGCCTTAGTCCCAGCTCCTGCCACCAGCCGGGACAAAAGGTGGGCTGCATTTGGCGGCCTGCCAAAAAATCCTTTAGTCCCGGGCGGTGGATGGAGTCAGGACTAAAGGTCCCTCTCCTATATACCGCCGCCTCTCTTCTCTCTTCCTCCTCATCGATCGTCTTCGTCTTCAGCGCGTCCCCAGAGCTCCGCCGCCGCCGATTCACCTCCCCGGCCACCCCCAACGCCGCCTTCCTCACCGGAGGGCACCCCGAGGCTCGCCCACCTCGCCGGAGTAGCCCCGACGCCGCGCCCCTCACCGAGGAGCCCCCGGCCACCCCCGACGCCACGCACGCGCCACGCCGCCGCCGATTTCGCCTTCCCGGCCACCCCCGACGCCGCCTTCCTCACAGGAGGGCACCCCGACGCCCGCCCACCTCACCGGAGTAGCCCCGACGCCGCGCCCCTCAAGGAGGAGCCCCTGGTTGCCCCCGACGCCGCGCGCGCGCCACGCCGCCGCCGTTTTGCTTTCCCGGGCCACCCCAGCCCGACGCCGCGCCTTCTTCCTCACCGGAGGGCATCCCGACGCCCACCCACACCTCGCCGGAGTAGCCCCGACGACGCCGCGCCCGGCCAGGAGCCCCCGTGCCTCGATCCAGGCCGCTATCCACCACCGCCCGTCGCCAACACTCCATTCTAAACCGCCGGTATATATATATATTATATTTATTATATTTATTATATTTATGAATTATATTGACAAAATGTGTATTAATGTATATATGTATGAAATTATATATGTATGAAATGTGTATATATATATATCAATTAATGTATATATGTATGAAATTATGTATGTATGAAATGTGTATATATATCAATTAATGTATACATGTATAATTTTTCCTTAGGAAAAAAAATCAATTGTGTTATATTCTGATACCATGTGGCCTATACCCTAAACCATAAACCACCCTAAACCATAAACCCTAAACCACCCTAAACCCTCCCCGGCCACCGACGCTGGCCGGCCGCCCCGCGCAGGCACCACCGCCCCGAAATGTGTATGAAATGTCTATGAAACCCTAATTGCATAATTATTGTTTTATAATTGTTTAGGCTCTCTATGGCCGACCCGAGAGACGATGACCTGGAGGTGGAAATGATGGATATTATCAATGCCGGCACTGAACATTGTGCCGATGTTGATAATGACCAGCAGGAAGACGACGGGAGTCAATACTTGAATCTCGATCATATTGTTGAGGAAGTTGTTCATGAAGATAATTCCGGCGAGGTATATATTTCTCAATATCTAGCTCTCATTTATTTATTATGCATACATGTAGCCCACTGGATCGACCTTCGTTTTATAATACTTTTTGTGTTTCTATGCGTACATAGCCGTCTGGATCGACGACGACGACGGGGAACACAAAGAATGTTCGAGGGGCCAAAAAGCCGTTGGAAGACCGCTACATCATCTCAGAATTCAACGTGGCTACAGGTGAACCACTAGGACAATATGCACAGAAATTCGTGTACCACTGTGGGTACCTTGTAAGGGACAAGCTCCCGATCAATGCCCGTGAATGGAAAAAAAATAACAATGCTCCTCATATTATGCAAACTTTACATGTGACGATGAAATGTAATATTATGTTTTAGTTTACTTTTACTTGTGTTGCTTGCGTGCATTGATCGAGCGAAAACTTTACGGTACGCGCGCGTATACGTATATTACTTTGCAGCGAATAATGCGTATTCGAAAACCAAATTAAAACAAAAAAGAATCATCAATTGAAATAAGCAGGAAAAGAAAAAAAAAACCTTTAGTCCCGGTTGGTAATACCAACCGGGAATAAAGGGGCTAGCCCAGGCGCTGGCGTGGCTACCTTTTTAGTCCCGGTTGGTATCACCAACCAGGACTATGGTCCACTTCTATTCCCGGCTACTAACCATTTATTCCTGAACTCCTATTCCCGGCTGCGTAACCGGGAATAAAGGGGGTTGACAGCCGGGAATAGATGCCCTTTTTTTACTAGTGTTTTTAGAAGATCTGAGTTATGTGCTATATAAAATATCCCTTGAAATCCTTAAATTAGCTAGAAAAAATAAAATAAAATGCTTGATGGTTAAATTATCTTTAGTATTTTTATTTATCCTTTATTTAGTTATAGTCCTTCGCAAGGTGCTAAGATGGGTACCGTACCAAAACTGTATGTAACTTAGATTTTGTCACTTAGGTAAAAAAAAGAGGACATCTCGAAGAACCGTAAAAAAGACTCATTTCCAATTCAATGGTCACCCTTTAATTCCCAATAGTAAAATATAGTTACAATAAAAATATATTAATTAACCTTCCTCGCAAAAGGAAAGTGTATAACTTTTTTTTTGGGATCAGGAAAACTTCAAGGAAGCACCACCGATCGATGAGAAGAACTCCAAGAGAATTAACAGCAAAGGCAAGATCAACAACGACAATCCCATGAAAGAATTCATGGTAGCGCTAATTAATCCGTGCTCTGAATTTAACATACTCTCGTGGCCACCAAGGAGCTCGACGGCGTGCACGAAGTGCGCGTGCAGCGCGGTGGTCCACCGCATCCGCGGCGCTCTGGAGCTTCTCCTCCCGCCGCTGCCGCCGCCGCCGGTGGCGGTGCCAGACGAGCTCTTCTTGAACCCGTGGGCCGTCTGGCTCGGCTGGTGCAGCTGGCGCCGCTGCACCTGGAGGTTGTGCTCCTGCACCGCCGCCGCGGCGTCGTCCACCTTCTTCGTCACCGCGGCAGCCGCCACGGTGTCGTCGTCGAGCTCCAGCCCCAGCTGCAGCCTCGGCTCCGGCGGCTTCTCGACGCCGCCGGCCGGTGGTGACGGAGGGCTTATGTGGAGGGAGAGATCAGGAGCTGTCGTCGTCGTTGTGCTCATGGTAGCAGTGGGTGGCTTGGGATCTTGTTGTAACGACGACGGTGAGCTGAGCTGAGCTTCTTGGTTGTTCGTTCCAAGCTGAGGAGGGAAGGAAGAAAAGCTTGCAGAAGAGGTGGTAGCGTAGTGGGCTGGGTAGAGTGATTAGGTCATGAGTGGCATATCATTCTTGTATGGGTGTTTGCGTTAGAGCGTGTGAATGAGGAGAGAAAGAGAGGAGGGGATGGAGAGGTTACATATGTGTAGTGGAAAGCTAGAGAGAGAAAGATAGCTGTTGCTATCCTAGCTACGAGTACAGAGTACTGTAAAGGTAGGGATGGTGATAGCTAGAGAGAGAAGATGGGATTGGCAGTCTCCCAGCTCCCAGGTAGCTAGGCCTTGTTTAGATTGAGAAAAATTTCAATCTGATGAATAGTAGCACTTTCGTCTTATTTGGTAAATATTGTTCAATCGTGGACCAACTAAGTTCAAAAGATTCATCTCGTGATTTCCAACTAAACTGTGCAATTAGTTTTTTTTTTTACCTACATTTAATGCTCCATGCAAGTGGCTAAAAATTGATGTGATGGAGAGAGAGTGAAAAAACTTGGAATTTTGGGGTAATCTAAACAAGGCCCTAGTGTAATAAAATGAAAGAGAGAGAAAAAAAATTAGGTAAAAATATAAGAGGAATAATAATAATAATAATGCCTAGAGAGAGAGAGAGAGAGAGTAGGAATATAGGATATGGCTCAGCAGGTTGCAGGTTGCAGGTTGCATGAAATGGGAAAGGGGAGACAGAGAGCTGTTGGGAGTGTGACAGGCTCTAACGGATCTGACTGTGAGCGCCATGCATCCCACTGTGTAGTATTTATTTCCCGTTTTCCATTGAATTGACCAAGCTAAGGGGCATCCGATCCTCGCAAGCACAGTTTGTTTCCCCCTTTTACTAGATTCTAGTATCTTATTAGTATAGTTGATTAATGCAACTATATATGCATGAGCCAGTTTGACAGAGAGCTCTAGTGA
This sequence comes from Miscanthus floridulus, assembly GCF_019320115.1. Lineage (NCBI taxonomy): Eukaryota > Viridiplantae > Streptophyta > Magnoliopsida > Poales > Poaceae > Miscanthus > Miscanthus floridulus. Next base: position 66,721,047 of record NC_089593.1, read on the forward strand.
CTTCATAATTCTTGAGCTGATTTTGGTGGTGGTTGAATGGGGAACGTTGGAGAGTGTGGTCTTTTTAGCTCAGTGTAAACGCATAAGTGTTCTTTGCCTACCAGGATTCAGTTACATTTTAGCTGTCTAGTAGAGCTCCACAGAACTCGCTCAAAGAAGCTATGAACAACTCTACCAAATAGGCCCCATGTTATGAATGATATGAGCGAATAGTTACACATGCTTGAGATTAGTTCCGTAAACATATTCTATCCTCTATCAAGTATAAGTGGATCGCTAATTTTTAGTAGATGTTGTTCTTCATCAACTTATTAAGGGCATGTTTGGATGGGATTATAAAATCCAGATTCTAGATTAAAATAATCTCTAAGGTTTCTCGAATTACATCAGCCTGTTCGGGAGACCGTATCGTATCGTGGATTATTTACTGCTGGCTGGTTTTGTGTGAGAGAAAAACACGGTTCCCGGCTGGAAATTTACGATCGTTTACGAGCAAGCGAACATGCTCATGTCTGTGGGTAAGAATCCTCTAAAATTCTATGCTGTTTAGAAGAGATTCTCAAGGATTATGAGATTTTTTTTATCTGGATTCTTAAAATCTATGGGTATCCCAACGGGACCTAAGTTTTTGGCATAAATATTCCCTCAAAGAAAGTTATGTATGTAGTATTAAGCCTTGTTTAGTGGGGATTCCAGGAGGTGGTGAAATCCTTAGAACATAGTTTTCGCTATAGCTTTGATCCTCCTCCTCATTGGTTGATTGTAGGCTACAGAGAGGAAAATTTGTCCATGCTATAGTGCCAATCAGTGTCGGTACGTGTCTTTTTACGTGTAGTTGAAGCCGACCAGAGCTGTACCAAACAGACCCTTATTAGAATTGTCCTCGTCGAGATTCTCTCTTTCTTGTGCAGTAATTAAAACTTCTGGGCTCGCTGTCGAGATGTGGATTGGGTTCAGGTATCTTGCCAGCAGATAGCTGATAAGCTAACTTGTAAAGGCACCAAAGGAAAGTGCTGCATTATGCTGCAAGTAAGTAACACACTTGAGACATGAGTGTTACAATCAGGTGATTGTGGTCGACCAAAAGGTTGGCATACGTACGAGCAAAAACGAGAAATCAAAGGGAAACAAGCCAATGCAAGTGAAGTGATGAAATGCTACCAGAATTAATTTGTGCCCTAATCAAGCTGTGTAGCACATCTGCAAGCATGCATGCATATATAGCTGCAGCATTAATTTGTGCCCTAATCAAGCTGTGGCACAGCAGCTAAATGTGCATGCATTCAATTTTACGCTGATCAAGCTGCCAGACTTGCAGCAATGGAGAGATCGAGCAGTATCCGCAGCAGTGTGCTCTGCTCCGATAGACAGACAGTACGTTTAGATTGAGGTTAGAAATCAGTATTTAGCATGGTAGTACTTTCGTTTGTATTTGATAATTATTGTCCAATCATGGCCTAACTAGGCTCAAAAGATTCGTCTCGTAATTTACAATCAAATTGTGTAATTAGTTATTTTTTTTTATCTATATTTAATACTCTATACATGTGTCCAAAGATTTGATGTGATGAAGAGATAGTGAAAAAACTTACCATCAGAACAAGGCCCTAGCATATGTACAGTGGAATTGATGAGCTGCATGCAGCATGCGAGGGTTCACAACTGCATGCTAGCTGCTAGCTCGATCAGAGATAGATCAGAGATGGGACTTGCATTGGGTCGTGCCAATTTATTACGGCAGTACTGTAGGTAGCTAGGGAAGTGGGGTTTGACGTGAGAGGTAAAATTATTGAGCTGCAAAAGGGGTGCAGGAATCGAGAACGAAGATCCAATCCAATCCTTCAATATAGATACTGTAGCGTGTTTTGTTTGTATTTGATAAATTTTGTTCGATCATGGACTAACTAGGCTTAAAAGATTCGTCTCGTGATTTACAACAAAACTATGTAATTAGTTATTTTTTTACCTACATTTAATGCTCCATGCATACGTCCAAAAATTGATGTGATGAAGAGAAAATAAAAAAACTTAGAATTTTGAGGCAATCTAAACAAGGCCCAACAACGAACATGCCATGACGACGAGCAGAACAACAACGAGAAGGAACATCGATCTATCTATCATGCGTGGAGAGAGATTGGAGAGACGCCAGGTCTGTGTCTGTCCATGCCTCCATGGCATGCATGGATAACTACTACCTGACAATGCATATGTCTTTGGAATCGCATGCAACTGCTTGCGCTCAGCCATCGGTGATGACCTCAACTTAATCACAACTCTTACTACCATAACTTGCACTTAGTATTACTGCTAAGTATCAGCGCACTGAAGCGCATTTTTTGGCAACTGCATATTTCCCAACTGCATGTGTTGTAGCCCTATAAATGTGTGCCAAGAAGAAAATGCTGAAATGACAGGCAGATGGAACCAACATTTCCCGGTGCTAATAAGCTGTAGTATGATTTCTTGAGCCTTGTTTGTAAAACAGTTTACTGTTGTTTAATAAATCTCCAGTAGGGGTCTTTGACCCCTACTGTTCCATAAAAAAAAAGAAATCTGCAGTATGATTCGATCTAATAATTCCTATCTAGAATGAAAAAAAGACAAGCTTATTGATGGATAAATAAACTTGACACTCCTAAACGATATGATAGAGTATATGTGTGTAGCCTGCGAACGAGCTTGGGAGTTCAACTTTTTTGGGACATACAGTACTAATATATAATCTTCCTACATGTCATGATGGCAAAATGTTTGCTCCTTTCTTATTCAGACGTCTATCTAGATCTCTCTGAAACGGCACAACTTTCTCTCTCTCTGTTGTAAAAAAAAACTCTCTCTCACTCATTCTTCTCTGGCTAGCTACCTCCCTTCAGCAGCAGCTCAGCTGAATGTTTATGGCGAGGTGCAAAATGTTTTTTACTGTTTCTTCAGGTTTTTTTGTCGATCTTATTAGCTTCCTTTAATTTAATTTGGCCACCCAATCTAATTGAATTATATATAAGTTATAATTAAGGTGAATATATATATATATATATATATATATATATATATATATATATATATATATATATATATATATATATATCTGTCCATGACTAAGTGTCTAGAAGGAAGTAGACACGGAGATAGCTACCTTTCAAAAGAATCATTATACATCCATAATATATTTCTAGATTTCTCTCATTCTTCTCCAAGGACGACAGTGATGCCATTTGGACTATATTTTAGCTCGCTAACTGGGATTGCATTTTGTGTGGGACAGGAGCATGCGGTGATGTAGAGTCGTAGAGAGGAATATTCCACATGATTGAAATGGAGGGACTTGTATTTTTTTATTATATAGAACCTTGCATATGCCAACACCAATTGCTAGGCATCTAAGCTAATTGAGCTCTAGGACATGTGGAATGGTCTCCCGAATAGGCCATTGACACGTTCTCTTGGGAAAATAAAATGTTCCCACTTGCAAGTTGTTTATTTGTAGTTATCTTTTCTAAACATAAATTAAATAAATGTCATTGCTATGCATCATTTGTAATTTCTAAATATGGTAAGGCGTAGTAGTTGGTAGAATTTTAAAAGATGGGCCATGATATTAGTTGGAGAGATGTTTACTTTTTTACCATTCCAACTATTGTTGGAGATCGTTTTTGGCCATATGTAACTTTAAAACCATTCTTTAACCACTAAACTATCAAAGGATGTGGCCAAATTCGACTATCTAGAAATGGTATTATGAAACATGAAAAAATCATTGGCTTATCAAATTTTCTATTGAGCCATGAAAAAGATTCAACAAAAGACAGAAACAAATTCACTGTTGGTTTTATGTCAAGCAATATGCAGAGTAACTCCCAATATTAGAGTAAAAACAAGACGTAATAAAGGGGTAAAAATATCAATTATTTTGGGACAGAGGGAGTATACTGCATTGAGTGTGAAGTGAGCTTAGCTTACCTGGTTAGATTTCTTATGGTGAAACCTGAAGCACCTGGGTTTAAGTCTTCGACTTAATGCGGGTGCTCGTATTTTCCTAGATCCATTATTCTTTCAGTGCTAGGCGATGTGCCTATCAATAAATGAGGTGCTAGTGGTGACTTCGTTAATTTCGAAATTTGCCATCTCAGTCTTTCAAAAGTGCTCATCATAGAGGTAGAATGTGTGTGTACATTTACGTGAGGGTATGCATTTATACTACAAATTCAAAAAAAAGTACATTGCATTGATTAAGGTAAATTTATATGGGGGTGGAATGACATGAAAAACTAAAGAAAAGGGTGCATTGAAGCTGTAAATGGACTTATTAATTAAGTGCGTTTAGGGGAAAACGATTAATTTATATTTAGGATGGGAGGGAGGAAGAACAAGTACTATTAAACAACCTAAGCGCAATGCAATGCTCTAGTTTCTTGTTGCTTCTGTAACATTTGGGAGGAAGAAACAAACAAATCTAACAATTAGGAGTTGAGCATGGACGCAGTAGCTAGCTAGGGGATAAGTTTTGAGATGCACTATGCATTTGGTGAATAAATAATGCTTGGTTTGATTGAAAAGGGCACTCTATCTTAGCTAGCTAGCTGGGGCTTTTGGTCTCTTGCATATATACAAGGAATAAAAGAAGAAAGGGATGTGCCAACCCCCAGGTGGGACATGCTGCAACAAGTGGAAATTGACTCACAGAGATAGAGAATATAATGGAGGGCTTCACCATAGGGTTGCAAATGGAACAAGATCACTAGTAGTGAATGAATGAACAAAAGCGAAGCTAAACATATAAATCCTTGGGAGCATGCAATGTCACCAGACAGGATGCTCCATCTTGATTGGAAGCATACTCTTGGAGCCTTGTTGGTGGTGATGAATTGTCACTTTTGATGTTGTGGATGGACGTGGATTGCATCACAGCTGCACAATTGGAGCCTTCTCTCTCTCTCTCTCTCTCTCTCTCTCTCTCTCTCTCTCTCTACAGCACTACTTCGGATTATTTTGCTTGTAGTAATGAGACATGCATATCGGGATGTTTAGCTGGTGCGTTACTAGTCAAAGCATTTTACTTGATACATAAGTATATTCGTTGAACTACTCCAACTATAACCTGTAAGACCTATATAAAATTCAAGGACGAATCAGAAAAAAAATCCTCCCATTTGGATTTTGGAACCATACTAAAATTGTGAGGAGTTTTATTTCCCAGCAGGAAGGACAATAGGCTAGGCCATTGTTAATCTCAAAATTTGCCGATCTAGTTCAGTTCTACGAAGGTGCTCATAGAAGTAGGGTGTACGTGCGTACGTTCATAGATTTAAGTGTGCGCTCGTGTATATGAGCGTCTATGACTAAACTAGGTCTCGCAAAACAAGTTATGGATCATGGCATGGGGACTGGGGTAATCCAAGCCTATTATTCCCCCATTTGGCGCAAACAATGAGACAAATTAGGATTATCGAAGTAATAACTACTATACTATAGCATGTACTTTTTATGACCATAAATATGAGTGTCCTTGTGCGAGTTCATTTTTCAAAAAATATTTATAAGAAATATGCATTTTATTCTTCATGAAAAGAGCTATACTATGTTACAAAAGTACTTTTCGTAACGACGGTAATGCCAATCTATATACGCCATTCGTTCCAAATTATATGTCACTTAAAATTTTTGGTATATCTGTTTTACTATGTATCTAGATATAAATATAATATATGTCTAGATACATAATAAATCATATGTAAAAAATCAAAGCGACTTATAATTTGGAACTGAAGGAGTAATTTTTTTGGACAACGATGGCTGAAGTTAAAAATGGTTTGATGACGTACCTATACGTGAATTTATATAAATTTATATTTGTGATTGTGATGATAATCAATCAAGATAGAATTCGTGTCTATCTTGATTATTGTGTTTCCTAAATCCTGAAGTGCAGGAACCGATATCGTTGAGCTTCAGAGGGAGTTTGTTGCGAAAGGCGAAACCGCCGCTCGTCTCTTTAGCAAAAGCCCATTTCTAACCACTGACGGGCCCAAGTGGCGCAGAATCCGGCCCACGACTCCTCTCTCCTCTTCCTCTTCAACAAGGCAGAGCTGCTGAATAAAAACCCTATACCCTGCCCGCCGCCGCCGCCGCCATCTCCTCCTCCTCCTCCTCCCATTTCCCCTCCGTCGACGAAACCCTAGCCAGCCATGGCGTGGCGCGGCCCCGCCACCCGGGCCGTCCTCGCCGCCGTCCGCCGCCCGGCCGCGGTGCCCGCGGCCGCACGCCTCCACGCCCCGCGACCGTTCGCGGCCCCGCGCCGCCGCGTCCCGTCCGCCTTCGCCACCTCCTCCTCCCCGCTCCCCTCCGCGCGGTAAGCGATCCAATCCAACGTGCCTACTTCCCTGTGGAGCCATGAGGGACGGTGGTGATCTGACACGGTAGATGGGATCGGGGTGTGGTTTTTGCAGGCCTCTGGCGGCGATGATGGGGTCCCCGGTGACGGTGGCCGCGGTGATGGCGCGTCTCACGGCGCACCCCGGTGCCAGCGCGCGGGCGTGCTGCGAGCTCTCCCAGGGTACGTTACTTCCCCGCTCTTGTGCCATCTAAAGTCGTGCTGCTACATCTGATGCCATCCAATGTTTTTTTATATATAATATAATTCTGATTTGTGATCGTTGTTGCGAATGTGTGTCGCCTGCGAAGTTCACTTGGGACACTGAATGGATGTATGTCGTAGATGCATTTTGCCATTCACTCGTTTCATGGTTCAAACAAGTGAGGCTTGTAAATGGAATGCGGTTGTAGTTTCGAGTGAGCCTAGTTCTATTGTTCATTAATAGGTATTAGTATATCATGAAACCAGTACCTAGTACAAACTCTTACCTACTGCTGTAAAAAGGTGCAATTTCAAGCAATGCAGGGTGCGCTAGGGGCTATATGTGATGCACGCTTTATTTTCTACTCTTAACAAAGTTGAGGGGAGCGCTAGGGGCTATATGTGATGTACGCTTTATTTTCTACTCTTAACAAAGTTGAGTGGAGCTTAAAATTGGGATTTTATAGGGAGTGGAAAAGATGGTTGATGCTGGAGGCTGCACAACTTGATGGGGACCTTCCGTCCTAGAATGATGTAGGTCCCCTTTTCACATTCTTTCCCCATTTCCCCTTGAATATTGAATTACACAAGTATAATTGATTAGTTGTGAGTTTGGAGTTGTTTCGGAACAAGAAAGTAAACTTGTAAATATGCAGTGTCTGGCCTTCGCTGTCAGCCGTAGCATTTTTGAAGCATGAAAATCGTATAATGATGTACATTTACCTATAGTCAGTTTTTTTAATGCTATATTTTCTTTAACTAAATTGGCTACATTGTACAACTGTTCAAATACACTACCTAGAGAAACATTTTTGCACAATATTGAAACTTTAGTTGATTGTGGGTACGGTTGGGATTTGTTAGGAAACGGAAAAGATGGGTGATGCAAGAGAGGCCATTGTAGAGCCTGCCAAAGGTGCTGGTTTGAAGCATGTACTCCTTTGGTAATACTGATTTTTTTCTCATTCATCCTAAACCGAAATTCAGCAGAACTGGACCTATTAGTAATTCATTGTGAAACATTTAGCTGGTTTTAATGTTAGAAAATATTCCTGCAGTATCAACCCCATATAATTGACATGATCTATGATTCTTATTATCTGTTTGATTTGATATCAATTACTTTTTGTTTGAAAAAATCATTTTTCCAGCTAGAGAATGGTCTTTCCTACCCCCTCTATTTTCTTCATATCATTATAGTACAAGATTCATTTCATTATAGTACAAGAAAAGGAATACAAAACACCAGCCCATAGGAATCAGTTCAAACATTACATGGTAGAAAAAAAAAAACAGATGCACTGCACCATGCATCAAGTTTTTGTATCCAGGCAGCAGCTTCCAGAGCCTGCAGCTTGCCACAGGGCGCCTTCCTACTCCACTGATCTCACCCCACCAAACTACACTAGCGACAGCTCCATAAAAAAATGCAATTGTTCCTATGTTTCCATACTTCCCAATCAGTAAGAATAATGAGTGTATTCAGAATTTCTGTGGTTCATTGTTTACACTTTTGATCACTTGGCAGTTGGCACTACCAATCCAAATGTTTTCTATGACTGTCACATAACACTTACTACTTACAGAGTTTCAGTTCTCATAGTTTCAACTTATCTTGGATTCATTTTCTAACTTGCCGTCTATTTGGGGTTAGTATTGATTTTGTCATTGTAGTACTTTTTCATGATTGGTTAAATGTGGGGATAACAAGTTCATTTTCTAATTTGCTGTGTATTTGGGGTTAGTATTAGTATTTGATTTTGACAGTGCGGTACTTTTTTGTGATTGGTCAAATGTGGGGCCACCAAGCATGTTATCTTCATTTCTTATCTTTGCTGTGTGCCCTGATCAAGGCTCCCCTTGATGTTTCTTTTTTTTTAATATTTGTGGCAGGAAGTTTTTTTCCCAGATTTGTCCGATCATTGTTCTTGATGTCTCATATTGCAGTGAGCTTTAAATTTCCCAAGCCTTTGCTTACCATATACTGTTGCTATTTTGCAGGTACTTGAAGTTGTTGCGTTGATCCCATCCTTTGGAAAGGATAAAGATGTGTCTTTTGGGAAAAGCTATTATGGCATTTCTTCCACTGCAAAGTTAGAAGAATTCACCCAGCAATAGCCAGTTTCCTCGTTAGGATCTTAGAATAGACTGAAATAATACATGGCATGGTTTGTGCACATGGATTTATCTTCCCCTTTTTGGTAAGTGATATTATACTACCATCTGCAAAGATTCTTTGGTGTCAAATTTCAGTTGACCTGAGTTAAATGATAGTGTTACCTTGGTGACTTGCATGAGGTGTTAACTTAATTTTCATTGTCATTTTTGAAATCATTGGTGACGACACAAATCCTTAATCTGTGTTGTACTTCTCCTGAATGTTAGAGATGCACCTACCGTCTCATATCGTCATATGGATTACTGCCTCTGTAATGGTCTCTTATGTCTATATAGTATTTTTGTGCATGAGTGACGAATTATGGCACCATTTGCTTAGAAACATCCACACATCTCACATTTCTAGTAGCCATAGCCATATATATAGCTTCATAGCAGGGTAGCAGTGCTTACTTGGAGTTCAGGTTTTCCAGTGAGTGGCACATACGTGTACATACATGATACATATAGCACAACACTTGCTTCATGGTACATAGCAACTGCACAACACTTGTGCATCACATGATACATAGCAAACTAGACACATGAACTTAGGCCACCAGCATAAGCCTCCCATCAACCTTCCTGAGGACATGGACAACCATCGTCGTTCTCTTGGCGCGTTTCATCAGCTCAAAGACGCAGATGTGGTCCTTGTGCAACCTGTTGTCTCGGACGAACTTGACCCAGCGGCAGCAGTTGAAGCCTCTGGTGTGGCTGGCGTGGTAGTACTTGACGTACCACTTCTCTTTCCTGTTTGGCCTGAGGAGCAGGATCTCATGGGATCTCCCCTCAAGGTGCTCTGCTGCAAATCCATGGTTGATGGTCTGCATTGCAATCACCAAGCACAACTAGGTCAGCCCTTGCTGCACAGTGCATAGTTAACACTGAAACAAATATTGGAAACACTACTCATACTGTCACACACAATTAATGCTACTAATTACTACTACAGATTGGTAAATGGAAGTAAAAAATTAGGGTTTACGACAAAATTAGTTTCACTTATTTGTAATATTTGGGTAGGCAGTCATAAGATGAGTGACCAAGGAAACTATTCTATTTCCTATCAAATCAAATGGCCACACTACACGGAAATTTGTATGGAGCTTCAGATCAGCAGAGAAGAAGGTACACAGAAATATGTGAACTGACCAGCATGTTGTTCTTGTACCCAACATGGGACTTCAGCAGGACAGCCACAAATGCTGGATTGCCTGGTTGAATTGAAGCCAAACTGAATATTTGATCCCGTTCACCACCAGTTAGGATGTTGGCAGACTTTGAGTAATAGTAGTAGCTGGAATCGGCAAGCCTGTCTTCGTCGCTCTGCTCTTCATCGCTCATCGCCTCTTGCTTGATATGGTAATTGCTATTGATCGGAGATTCAGGCTCTTTCCCTGTCAAAAGTGTGCGTTATTTATATAAACTTGATAAACTTGCATTTGAGCATGGGCGAGCAAAACACATTACTGATTGTAATTTGTACATGAGATATGTATACGAATTTAACAACTGAAGCAAATTTGTACTCTACTTACTTGGTTTAGTCTTGCCACCCTTCTTTGAAGTCGAGGTCCTGTGTGGGGACGCAACGAGGCGCAACGGCATTCCTAAGTCATCAGAATCACTAAGCATGCGGTGTTCAGCTTGTTGATACACTCTGCCATCGAAATGCTTGTGCATGCAAGGACCCTTCTTAGTGGTGAAGAAACAAGACACCTTCTCGCAGCCACTTGAGTCCAAGATCAGGACATCAAAGGAGTAGTTGCCACTGTATGTGAAGATCACAAGGTCATTCTCTTGCAGCTCATGTGCTCTGGCAAAATCATTCCATCCTGACGTTAAGAGCAGCTCATCCGCATTCTTTGTGACGTCGACAAGCCATGTTTCGCCACTGGGTGCTTTCAGGTTGAACACTTCGGTGATCTGCCCATTTAAATTGCTCACAAACTTCTCTGGTATGCTCTAATAAGATAAAAACAGGAGACATGTCATACTGTTACCTTTAGAGGATAATGGTGCAGATGATTTGATTATGTGTCTCTGATATAAAGAACTGCACGTGCAATCAGTAGCTTAAATGATCTCAGTAAAAAAAAAATCAGTGACAAATGCAAACTATTGATAACTGTCATATAAACAAATGTATCCCCCTTTTTTCTTATATAAGAAGGCTCATATATCCTTGGGAGTAATAACTCGTATGTTTAACCAAATTTACTATAAAAGTATCAGTATTTATAATACCAAATTCATACCATTAGGTTTGTCATAGAATATATTTTCGTAGTATACCTATTTCATCTCATAAGTGCATATTTCTCAAATAGTCAAACTTAGGATAGTTTGACTTGGGCAATCCAAGAACATCAAGTCGTTTTCTGGGACAGAGGTAGTATGTCCTTTCTATTGCCTACTTTCCCTCTCTGTAACACTTATCCAGTAACAAACCAGCACACAAGCTCTCAACACAACCACAATCTTTCATAGCTAAATGACGAAACCATGAAGAATTTGGCAGGATAGTGGATACTTACAATGCCCTGCGCAAAATCTCCGGTCATGAGCTTGAAGAAACTCACCCTCTCCCTCGCCATGTGCTCCTGGTAGCAGTGATCTTGCCATTTCCTGCAGCTCTTACACCTCAGATGGGGGGCCATCTGCCATGCAACCACACAACATTGTCACAGCATACATCTTCCAAAGTTTGTCTGGCTAAATATCTGTTGGAAATCATAGAAGGAAGTATGGCGAGAGTTCTTACCTTGTTCATCCTGCAATCTCTGGTAAGCTGCATAGTGGCTCCGTTCACCTTGATGTTAACGAGGGAGTGTTTCTATGGAGGTGAGAGGAGCTGTTACTAGTTTTTGAGCGGTGGAGTTGTTAGGCCTTGTTTAGATTGTAAATTTTTTTTTTTTTTTTGTAATCTAGATACTGTAATATGTTTCGTTTGTATTTGACAAACTTTGTCCGATCATGGACTAACTAGGCTCAAAAGATTCGTCTCGTGATTTATAACCAAACTGTGCAATTAGTTATTTTTTTACCTATATTTAATGCTCCATGCATGTGTCCAAATATTGATGTGATGGAGAAAGAGTGAAAAAACTTGAAATTTGAAGATAATTTAAACAAGGCCTTACTAGCTTTTACTGTGAGATTGGACATATGCCTGGCTAGAGGCTGGTAGAACAGTTGTTCATGGACCTTGGTCACTGCCAACTGGGGTCAGGGTAGCTGATGCACTAGGATCCTTTCTTTTTATTGTTTGGGCGGTGAACACTAGAATGTTGTTCGCCTCATCTTGGGGAAAGGTAAAGTTGGCACTTGGGAGTGAGGCGAGCAGTGAACGAAAACTTGTTTTCTTGGCTAACGGCGCGTTTAGTTGGCAAAAAGTTTTGGTTTGGGCTACTGTAGCATTTTCGTTTGTATTTGGTAATTAGTGTCTAATTATGAACTAATTAGGTTTGAAAGTTTCGTCTCGCAATTTCTCACCCAACTGTGCAATTAGTTTTGTTTTTCGTCTACATTTAGTACTCCATATATGTGCCGCAAGATTCGATGTGACATTTTAGGGTGAAAATTTTTAGAATCTAAACAGGCCCTAATTCATATAGGGGAAAAACATCTGTTTTAGCTGCTAGCATGCAGCACACAATTATTCCAAGAACTAGGTCGTCACAATCTGATTGTCTCAAACAAGAATCAAGCAAAATCAGTATGATTTCAGATAATTGCATGATCGGAGTCTTATATTTGGCTTATTTATCACACATCATTACTGAAGAGATCAGGCTCCAACTTCCAAAATCTGAGCTGAGCCCCTGTTTAGTTCCACCCTAAATTTTCAAAAAGTGCTACAGTACTTGTCACATCGAATGTTTGCGGCCCGTGCATGGAGCATTAAATGTAGACGAAAACAAAAACTAATTACACAGTTTGGTGGGAAATTGCGAGACGAACGTTTTGAACCTAATTAGTCTATGTTTAAACACTAATTGCCAAATAAAAACGAAGGTGCTACAGTAGTCCAAAATTCCAACTTTCTGGAACTAAACAAGGGCCGAGACCCACTACCTTAGCAGCAACTTCACAGTGCCAGCACATACCATGTCACTGTTTCAGAACTTCAACAGCTGTACACATCACATCACAATTCATCATATGAAGGAAACAGAGGCCACAAGCCCACAACAATGCATGGGAGGCGTATCACTGCAACTCTGCAAGTGCTACTATACAAGCTTCCACTTAGGTCATGTTTAGATTGTAAAAAATTTCAAACTGATGGATAATAGCATTTTTGTCTTATTGGGTAAATATTGTCCAATCGTGGACCAACTAAGTTTAAAAGATTCATCTCGTAATTTCCAACTAAACTGTGCAATTAGTTATTTTTTTACCTACATTTAATACTCCATGCAAGCGGCTAAAAATTGATGTGATGGAGAGAGAGTGAAAAAACTTGGAATTTGGATGGCATCTAAACAAGGCCTAAATTCCAAGTTTTTTCACTCTCTCTCCATCACATCAATTTTTAGCCACTTGCATGGAGTATTAAATGTAGGTAAAAAAAATAACTAATTACACAGTTTAGTTCGAAATCACCAGATGAATCTTTTGAGCCTAGTTGGTCCACAATTAGATAATATTTGTCAAATAAGACGAAAATGCTACTATTTATCGGGTTGAAATTTTTTCGCAATCTAAACGAGGCCTTAGAGGTGATCTAAACAAGGCCTAAGGCCATATTTAGATTGCAAAAAATTTCAAACCCGATGAATAGTAGCACTTTCGTCTTATTTGGTAAATATTGTCCTACCGTGGACCAACTAAGCTCAAAAGATTCATCTCGTGATTTCCAACTAAACTGTGCAATTAATTATTTTTTTTACCTATATTTAATGCTCCATGCAAGCGGCTAAAAATTGATGTGACGAAGAGAGTGAAAAAACTTGAAATTTGAAGGTGATCTAAACAAGGCCTTAACATAGAAACTGCCCCCTCCCTGAAACAACATTTTTTTTGAGACGTCCCTGAAACAACACGTGAAGATCTAAAAAGCACTGTACCAGATGGGAGATCTGAACCAGGCACAAAAGCATAAGCCAAGGGTAACATTTGCTTAGAAACATTTACATTACATAGGCCACACCTTGTTCTAGTTGCCAGACTGCTGATCACGACATGATACAAAATTACACTTGCATTCCTTGCAAGCATCACTAGGCACTTCCAGTTTCAGTTCACAATGCTACCCCTGCATAGTACATACTGCAGAAACTACAACAGTACAAGTGCACTACATCAGATTAGCCTACCAGAATAAACCGGTCATTGGCCTTTCTGATGGCATGGACAGTCATCGTCACTCTGCTTTTGCCTTTCATCAGCTCAAAGACGCAGATGTCACCCTCACGAAGCTTGTTTTCGCTCATAAACTTAAACAACGGTAAGTTGTGGAAACACCGGGTGCGGCATGAGTAATAGTAGCTGACAAGCCATTTCTCTTTCCTATTTGGCCTACGAAGTATGATATCATGTGCTCTTTCCCCAAGATGATCAGCAGCAAATTTACTTGGGATGACCTGTGCAATAAAATCAGCTAGTTTAACATTGTATCGGAAAGAGTATAATATGAAGATATTCACATAATTCTTTTTTTTTTTGAATCTGATATTCACTGAATTCTATTGTGGAGATGAAGGTACCACCATCAATATATGAGGTAATATAAACACTACTGTGAGATTTAATTTTCCTTAAAAGCAGAATGTTAGGGTTGGTTATATTCATTCCTTGGTATATACAGTTAGCTGCTTTTAGGCAGCTGAGTGTTTTCAGCATTGGACATTGCCAGATTGGCAGGACACAGACTACAGAAATAGCTACCATTTGGTACCTTCAGATATAAAAACAGAGCACCATTTGAGTGGCTGCCAGCAAATTTCCACCATAATAGCAACATTTGAAAGAGGAAAGCTTTTTTGTAGTACCTATTAACAAATCAAAACCTAACTTGCAAAGATCTCACATGCCTAAATTAAATATTCAATTCGTTTCAAAAGTAAATAAACAAATTAAATATTCAATCATTTTCATTTTCTTTAGCTATATGAATAAACTCACCAGATGGTTGTTTCTGCGCTGAACATGGTTTTTCATCAGAACTGTCACAAATACAGGATTGTTTGGTCGGATGGAAGCCAAACCTATTATTTCCTCCTTTTCCTCATCTCTTAGTCGATTGGCAAACTTCGAGTAGTAGTTAGAGTTAGCATATCCATCATCACTATCCTCTTCGCCAGTTGCCACATGCTTGACAATAAAGTTGTTGGCGTTTGGTGATTCATATTCACCTGACAAGAAAGATCTACATTATGTATATTGTTTTATATATACTGAAAATGATCAACTCCAACAGTATTGATGATGCATAGTTTCAGGTATATTATTTATATACTACCTTGAAAGATAAACATATTAAGACATGCCATGTACTAATTTATTCAGAACTAACAATGCCTAGTGTTGCACTGCAAACTTATAGTACTTTTACTCACTTGGTCTAGCCTTCCCACTGGGTTCCTTCAAAGGAGAAGCGTTGTGAGGGGATCCAACCAGCTGCGACGGCGCAATGGTATCCTCAGAATCGCTCACAGTCACAGAGTGATGCTCACCATGTTGACCCACTATATCATTGAATTGTTTGCACATATCAGGACTAATTCCATTGCCAAACAGGGAAGACACTTTCTCACAGCCACTCGCTTCGAAGACTAGGACCTCAAAGGAAGAGTTTCCACAGCAAGTGAAGAGCACGAGATCGTTCTCCTGCAGTTCATGAGCCTTGGCAAAATCCTTCCATCCTGACATGAAGAACAGCTCATCACCATGCTTCTCTACACCGATGTGCCATGTTTCAGCACTACTAGGTGATTTCAGCTGAACCTCTTCTGTGATCTGTCCCTTGAAATTCTTTGCAAACTTGTCCGGTATCCTCTAAGATGAAAGCAGATGAGTGACAACTCTTTGCTTATAAAGTTAATTTTCAGATGATGATAATGTAGTAACAGGGCAAATATCGCTTCATAATCAGCTAAAAATAGTAATCTTGATCCCTAAAGAAGAACAAAATATCTTCAAAATAACTTTAGCAAATTTTCTTGTACTATAATAATGCATAGTAGTAGAAGAGAATTTGCTTTCAGTTATTATGCACGGTAGAGTTCCTGCCAGTATTTTTTTTTTTTTTTGATAAAGAAGCTTTAAACTTGGCAAGTGGACATAAGATTAAGATCACATTTATGTTACTTACAGCATATCTGCCACATAATAGGTGCTCCTAGGTAAGATTAATATTTTTTTTTTTTTGCGAATGTAAGATTAATATTTAGATCCAGACATGAGATTTAAAGCTTGTGTCCTTTGACCTTTACTCCTTTTCCTGCTTAAGCTCCTTGCTGTAACATATCTCCTTTACACTTTTACAGGGATAGCTCAATAGTGCTCAGCACAACCAAAACTTTTGTAAAAGTTTAACTGCATGTTTTCTAGACCAACATTTATAGAAAACGAACACTAGTATTGACTTCACATGGCAGTGGGATATTCGCCGGAACAAAGAACAAAGAACAGTGGGCTTTGGACAGTTAGCCCTTGTTTAGTCGGAGAAATTTGGATTTTGGGGCTACTGTAGCACGTTCGTTTTTATTTAGCAAATAGTGTTCAAACATGGACTAATTAGGCTCAAAACGTTCGTCTCGCAATTTTTCACCAAACTGTGCAATTAGTTTTTCTTTTCGTCTATATTTAATGCTCCATGCACGGGCCGCAAACATTCGATGTGACAGGTACTGTAGCAACTTTTTAGAAGTTAGGGTGGAACTAAACAAGGGCTTAGAAACTTACAATGCCCCGGGCGAAATCCCCAGTCATGAGCTTGAAGAAGCGGATCTTGCTCACATCCATGTGCTCCCAGTAGTAGTGCTCCTTCCATTCCCTGCATCTCTCACACCCCTTCTCAACCATCTGCCAAAACGCAGTCACACAAACACTGTCAGTGTCACAGCACTCATATTTGGCAGGATTATACGCAGAGAGAGAGAGAGAGAGAGAGAGAGAGAGAGAGAGAGAGAGAGAGAGAGAGAGAGAGAGGGTTACTGAAGCTTGGGTATGTTCTTGTTGCATCCTGCGAGTCTGAGCTTCCGAGGTGAAGCTGCCCCTGTCTTCTCGAAGTTGACGGAAGAGAAGGGAGTGGCTACATATATACAGATATACTGATATACGTATTACATAACACCGCCAAGAACAGTATGGTACATGAGGGTGGACCAAGAGTTCGTAGACCCCTGTCACTGTGACGTGGGCCACCGCGGAAGGTTCACCATTGCACAATATTTTACTTACTCCCTCCATCCGAATGCAATTCTCGTGTTTCGATAAACCCGGATGCTTTTAAATTTAACCAAATTTATATCAAATAATATAAATACTAATGATACAAAATAAATATAATTAGATTTATTATGAAATATACTTTTCTTAATATATTGGTTTGGAGACATAAATGTGAATACTATTTACTTTAAATTTGGTAAAATTTGGATAACTGCAGCACTAGCGTCTGGACACCCGCGGCTGCTCCGCCCTATCCGCTCGGATTTGCACGTTGCTTGCGTTAGCTCTGTTTCCCGCGCTCGCATCTAAACCGGCCGCTTCAGATCTACAGCCCACGCCGTTGCGGCGCCTGTCTCTTCTAGACCGCCGGAAAGACTCGCCCCGCCTCTTCCACAACAGCACCGCGGAGCCTATGCCTACTTCCCACACCGCCGGTGGCGGCCTACGCCTCCTCTGCGCATCGGTGGCTGCGGCTTGGCCCTGCCGCCCTCATGGACACCGATGCCGGCGGTCTGCACTTGCAACATGAAACACTCGAATGAAACATATATTTGAAACAGATGAAACATTTAGGATATATGAGACATTCAGATAAAACAACTGCAACATAAAAAAACACTAACTGCAACATAAAATTGAAACAGCTGAAACATTTGAAACATACTGTTGCAACATATGTGTAAAAACATATGCAACATCTAGATAAAAACGATTGCAACATATGTCTGGAAATAGATGAAACATTTTGAACAAACGCTTGCAACATGCTTCTGAAACACTTGCTACGTATGCGACATCCACCGGTCTAATTTTGCAACATCCATAAGAAATAACTGCAACATATATTTGAAACGACTAAAACACTTAAGCATACATTTGCAACATAGAAGAAGGGAAGCCTAGGCCGGTCGATTCCAACCGTCTCAGTCGGGGCCAGTGGTGAGCGGCGGGCGGCGGCACATGAGCACCACCATCACCAACGCCACCAGTACCTGGCTTGGCTCGACGACGGCGGTGGGGGATGGGGACGAGGAGCGCCATGGGCGCCGGGTGGGGGGGGGGGGGAGTTGAAAGTGCATCTAGCCCTTTAGTGAGTTTTGGATGATTGAATGACAACACGATTAAAGGACTAACATGTTTGCTAAGTGTTAGACAGGAAATTAATTATCTCACAGATACTTGATGAAATTGTATAAAGCCAAAATGATGTATTGTTGTATAAACAATCTAGTTCAAGCACAAGACAACAATGCAAATGGAATTCATGCAAAGGCTTATTTATTGTGGGATTTCAATGATCTATGTGAAAGCAAGCACGATAAGAGTTAATTAATGAGACATGAGGGATTGCATATGGAATGGTCTCATATTTGAAGCTTGCTAAATTGAAATGAAAAAGGCAACAATACAAATGAATGGTTGATTTAATACAAGATGTGACTTGATGGCTTGAGATGGTGAAGATAGCAAGAAAAGGCTTCGAGGTACTAAACAAGGGTGAAGGGCAAGCGACGGCTTGATGGCCGAGGAACCTAGCCAGGGTGAAGAAGAAAGTACTTGCATTTAGTTGAGGTACTAATCAAGCTATGATGGTCATATTAATGTGGATGATCAAATCTATATTGGACAAGTTGATTAAAGTGACTTGATGTATTTGGAGTTATTCATATTTGATGAATGGAATCAAGTCATGTGCTCAAGATGGCTATGCTCAAGTGACAAGATCAATATTGACATGTTGGCATCCTCACTTGATGAAGATTGAAAGACACGGCATCAATTTAAAAATGGATCAACTCAAAAGGTTTAATTTTGTTTTTCTTTTGATCTTGAGTTAATAGGTATGCTGTACTATTAAGGGGGATGCAAGTTTAGGTGGTCTGAGGAAGATAGAGTGCTCAAGCATAATAATTAAATCAAAAGAGAGACATTCTAGCACTTCACGAGCACATAGAATAATTTTCTGTGACTCTCGGTGTCAGAAGTCCCGACGTAAGCTAGAACTCCCGACAGTCGGAAGTCATGACTCTTGCCGGAAGTGCTGACTCCCAGTCACAGCCTACGCGGTGACTGTGGACGTCGGAAGTCCCGACGTGAGTCAGAACTCCCGACAGTCGGAAGTCCCGACCCAAGCCGGGAGTCCTGGCATCGATGGTTCTACTGACCTGCTGTCTGTGCCCATCAGAAGTCCCGACGTTCGTCGGAAGTTCCGACGTTGGCTGTCTCGAGTGGACTTTGACCTCGCATGAACAGTGTTTTCTTCATACGTCGGAAGTCCCAAGATCTGCGTCGGAACTCCCGACGTAGATCTGAACGGTTAGATTTTGCCTTGGAGTATATATACCCCTCTCCTTTCTTCTAACCATGGCCCACTCATTTCATTGTGACGAACACTCGGCCAAAATAGCCCCCAAGCATTCTAGGCTCGCCACTCTTCTCTCCTTTGCTTCCAACTTCGATTCCTAAAGAGTTTGAGTGGTTGGAGAGTGGATTGAGTGAGAAAATCACTTTGAGCAAGCTTGAGCACTTGATTTCTTCGTCAAGCCGGTTTGATTTGCATTTGTTACTCTTGGGGATTTTCCCCTAGCTGGCTAGGCGTCGCCCAAGAGCTTTCATCTTGTGTAAGAGCCTTGGGAAGTTTGTATTACCCTTGATTTCTAGTGAAGAAACTCAAGTGACCTTTGTGGTATCCTTGAGTGAGGCAAGGAGGTGGAAGAGACTCTGACCAAAGTGGTCACCTCAACAACGAGGACATAGGAGCTCCTTTGTGGGGCTGCCGAACCTCGGGATAAATTCTTGTCTCCCGCGTGCTTGTTGTTGTTGTGATTTGCTCGAAATTACTTATATTTGGTTGTCTCCCTCTCTCTAGCTATTTCTTAGGGTTTGGGACTCGATCTACGGAGTGGTGGCTTATCAACGTCAAGAGAGTGACCCAACACCTTACCTTACCACTAGGAAGTGGGTTTGTAAGTTATCGGCATCACAAAGTTCATTTTAGCACTTGTAGTTCATTTCCCGTAGGGGTCGGAAGTGCTGACAGTTTGCGTCGGAAGTTCTGACCCAAACTGTCGGGACTTCTAACACGTCGGAAGTTCTGACCCAAACGTCGGGACTTCTGACACGTCAGAAGTTCTGACCCAAACTATCGGGACTTCCAACATTAACTGACTAGTGCATTTTGATTCAACTCTTTGGTTGCAGCTGTTTGGCTCCCTAGGTTTATCTAGTATCTTTTATATACTTTGTGGCTAATTTGTGAGGGGTGGTATTACTCTGATTTGGAGTTTCCATTTTGGAAACTCCTATTACTAATCGTTTCCACTTTTAAAGGTGTTGATTTTTTAGAAACGCCTATTCACCCCCCTCTAGGCGGCATCCTAGGTCCTTTCAGGAGTTCAGTCGTCGGGGTGAGAGAGGGCACCGCTGGGGGTGGAGAGGGCGCCATGCCGAGGTGAAGGAGAGCCGCCCACTTCCCTGCAACACCACCGCGCACCTGTATGGATTTTGTTGGAGGTGAGTGAATCTCACCGGAGTGGGCAGAGGGCCATCGGATTTGCGTGCGTTGCGGGCTCCCGGTGGGGGGGGGACATAGGGCGTTGGTATGCTGCGGTAGGGGATGAGGAGCGCGGAAGGGGTAAGGGTGGCAGTGGAGTGAAGCGAGTTATGTGGGAGTTGATTTTATTTTTTAGACGAACAGCGTGTGCGGCAGTGAGTAGAGCGGGACATCCAGCCTTTCGACGTCTTAATGGTACCATTTGGATAACTTTAACAGATATGAAAACCAAAGTAACTCTCTCCTTCCTAGATTATAAGTCATTTTAAGAATCTTGAAGAGTCAAAGCATCTTAAGTTTGACCAAATTTATATGATAACATAATAATATTTATGATGCTAACTAAGTATTATTAGATTCTTTGTTAATTATATTTTCATTATATATCAATTTGATGTTACAAATCTTTATAATTCACTCTATAATTTTGATTAAATTTGAAATGCTTTGACGATTCTTGGAATAACTGTAATTTTAGAACGGGGGAGTACATTCTAATGTGACAGACTCTTGGAGAGCGGTAAAAACCTGCCATCTCCATGCCACCGCGTTCACGATTTCTCACAGCGCCGCCGCCAGCGAACTCAATTGCGCCGCCCATCCTTCCTGTCCTCCTTGTCTGAACAAGAGGATCTTCTAGACGGACATGGCCACGGGCATGCCACCTCCATGCGCCGCCTCATGGCAGAGCCCGACCCCGATGGCGTGGGACGCCACGTCCCTCGCCTCTGCCCTGAAGGCCGCGGCCGCCCACCGCTCCGCGGCCCACGTCGGGCCACTCCACGCCGTGCTCCTCAAGCTCGGCCTCTTCGCCTCTGTGATCCTCGCCACCTCCGTGGCGCACATGGCACTACGGAGCGGGCTTCCGCGGTACGCGCGGGAGCTGTTCGACGAGATGCCCCGCCGGGACGTGGTCTCCTGGACATCCCTCGTCACCAGACACGCGCACCAGTGGCTACACCGTGACTCCCTCGCGCTGCTCCGGCGCATGGTGGGGTCTGGTGTCGAGCCCAACGGCTACTCCCTATCCGGTGGACTGCTAGCCTGTGCCGGTGTTGGCAGGAGCGCACTTGTTCACGGGAAGGAGATCCATGCCAGTGTGGTCAAGATGAGCCCGCGTGCACTGGTGGACCTGGTTGTGGAGAATGGGGTTCTTGATATGTATTCACGGTGTGGAAACATAGAGTATGCGCTGAGAGTGTTCAGGGCCATGCTGTTAGATTGATCTCTAACCTAACTAGACCCAACGATCCAGTTGGGCCTTTGATTTGCGTCCTAATCGGGGGCGCCCAACACACCATGGCTGGACGGCCCCTGTCACCCTGCGCTATAAAAAGAGGTGGGGGCCGACGACTCTAATCACGAGGTTGACCTGAGCCGACCTTCCCACCGACAAACCCAAAACCCGATCTAAGTGAGGGGCACAGCCAGTGACGGGAAGTACCTCCGCCACAGCACTACGCCATCATCATCTTCACCACCGGCACCACATCTCCGACACATCTTCACTGACCGTCGCTGCCTTAGCGCAGACGTCGACCCCATGGCGGACACAAGTGGATTTCCTTTCACTGTGGTCTCAGGTCTGACACAACCATCTTCTACCTCTCCCTTCTCTCTAGTTCTACATGCATTAGGAAGTACTACGTCTTTTATCCTGAATAGAGTCAGTCTATGGCTAGATCTATGATCCCTTTGATCCTATGGTTCTAACAATGGTACCAGAGCCATCGGTTTCCAGGATCTTAGATCTAGAACGAGTAAACCGATTAGAAAAGGAAAAAGTAAATTAGATCTAGTGTGGGTCTAAGAAAAGAAAGGAGGGTTTTGGCCGACAAAGGGTTCGGTTGAACCCTAACTTTGATCCTTTCGGATCTGAGAAAAGTAGGGGTCTCGAAAGAAAGCCGAGCCCTAACCCTAATTGGGTTAAAGAAAGGAGGGTTTCGGTTGAACCCTAACCCTAACGGGGAAGCAAAATAGTAAAACCCTAACCCTAACTTCGATCCCTAATCCCCAAATCGGTTGAATCTGAACAAATGAAGAAAATCCAAAGGGGAAAGAAGGGGAAAGGGGTGGCCTACCTTGCCGCTGCGCAGCACAGCTGTTACGCCGGTGCGTGGGGAAAAGAAGACCGAGCCGGGGCGCAGCTCACCGGTCTCCAGCCAAAGGACGCCGTGGCCAGGCCACTCGACAGCGGCGCGCTTACCCGCTAGGGAGCGCGCACGCCAGCGAGGGGGCCGGCGACGGCACTAGCGCTCCACCGATTCGCTGCTTGAGTCACTCAGTGACTACTTGTCGGTGTTTTGGACCGGCGGGCCCTCAACCAACTAGTGAAAATATACTGCGTGCCCCTAATCCTGAATGGTGATGCAAAGAGACACAAGGTTTATACTGGTTCAGGCGATAGATGCCCTATATCTAGTCTGAGAGATCGATCTTGTATTCCTTGCACCGAAGTGCTTGTAGTAGGGGGTACAAGCAGGGCAAGAGAGGGAGCTAGTCCCTGGTCTCTGCGTGGAGCGGTGTGGATTGCTTGAGATGTTGATCTCAGGTAGTGGGGAAGCGTGCGTGTTACAGAGTGTAGGGCGTGTGTTCGTCTGAGCGTCTAAGTCTACCTTCTGTCCGTGACCCTCTGTCCGTTTGTCCCCCCTAGAAACAGCCCCGGTCTCTCCCTTTTATAGTTGAAGGGGGATAGGGTGATACATGCATTCGCTACGTGGTGTCCTGTGAGCGGAGGTGGCGTTTCTGAGCCCTATAGCTTGTCACTGTGGTGGCATGGTCGACGGAGCGGTCTTTGTCCTTGATGCACTGGAGCGACGCGTCGGTCACGCCCGATCCTGTGCGACGTGGGAGCTCCAGTGATAGCTTAACGCAGGGCATGGCGGACGACGTGCCGGTCGCTGTATGTCGACAGCGTAAAGAGCCAAGGCTCAGTTGGTACCAAGGCCAAGCCATCGTGGGGGGCTCGACGGGCGCGAATCCCGAGGCTACCGAGATCCTAAAGTGGATTGCCGAGGCTCGAAGGGAGCAATTGGTCCTGTACACTGATTCCGAGGCTACAGTAACCCAGACTTGACTCCCCACACCGCGTTGTTCTTTGAGCGCGGGCGTCAGTCGTGGGCACAGTACCGAGCACAGCGGCCAGTAACCCCTACCCCGCCCTGTCCCGGACGGTATGGTGTTGATGCGACTTCCCATCTCGTCGGTCACTCCGCTGTGTCGAGCCATCGTCCGGCTGACATCGCGGGAGTGGTTGGTCGCGTTAGTTGGACGTGACGTTCTGTTAGGGAGATCGGTCGACGCGGAGGCGACGGGGTTGTTGTCGAGCCAGCCTCGAGCGAGGCAGAGAATCGGCACCTCGTCCGAGGCTTTACGCGCAGGGCCTCGAGCAAGATGGAGAATCGGTCCCCCGTCCGAGGCCTTACGTGCGAGGCCTCGAGTGAGATGGAGAATTGGTTTGTCGTCCGAGGCCTTACACGTGAGGCCTCGAGCGAGACGGAGAATCGATACCTCATCCGAGGCATTACGTGCGAGGCCTCGAGCGAGGCGGAGAATCGATAGCCTTGGACAAGGCAGGGGTTGGTCAGTAGTTGTCTCTTGGCTTTGATTTTGACAGGGTCTAAGCGGTTTTTTGGTTTTCACTTAGGGGACCCCTTTTTATGGTACCCGACAGTAGCCCCCGAGCCTTGGGGAGAGTGTGAGCGCTCTCCCTGAGGTTTTGATGAGACTTGGCTCGCGGCAGCTCCTGGCAGGATGGTGTTTCATACTCGAGGTCTCAGTGGGTGCATGCGAGCGCACCCGCTGGGTGTAGCCCCCGAGGCCCTAGAGGAGTGGATTTATTCCTTCAGGGGCTTTTCTAATGTCATGCGAGGGGTTTTATTGTGTTTAACGAGCCCATGAGTGCGAGTTCGGGTCACTGGGTCTTCGGCTTGGTTGCAGGAAGGGCCCCCGAGCCTCTGCGCGGAGCGGGAGGGCGATCAGGAGTTTCCCTATCTTTTTTGTGCGACCCTCGCGCATCCGTTTTGTTCGGAAGGAGGGGTTGTTTGCTGAGCCCTCAAGTGCAAGTTTGGGTCGCTGGGTCTCGGCTTGGTTGCAGGAAGAGCCCCCGAGACTCTACACGGAGCGAGAGGGCGATCAGGAGTTCCCCTGGCTTTTTTGTGCGACCCTCGCGCATCCTTTTCGTTCAGAAGGAGGGTTTGTTTGCCGAGCCCTCGAGTGCGAATTTGGGTCGCTGGGTCTCGGCTTGGTTGCAGGAGGAGCCCCCGAGCCTCTGCAAGGAGCGAGAGGGCAATCAGGAGTTCCCCTAGCTTTTTTGTGCGACCCTCGCGCATCCTTTTCGTTCGGAAGGAGGGTTTGTTTGCCGAGCCCTCGAGTGCGAATTTGGGTAGCTGGGACTTGGCCTGGTTACAGGAGGAGCCCTCGAGCCTCTACATGGAGCGAGAGGGCGATCAGGAGTTCCCCTGACTTTTTTGAGCGACCCTCGCGCATCCTTTTCGTTAGGAAGGAGGGGTGGAGTATGCCAGGCTACCCTCAGTGGGCGCGAGCAGTGACACCTCCGGTGAGCTGTTATCGGGTAAGTCCGAGTGGAGGCTCGTGCCCCATTCGATAGGGGTCGTCTGGTGGTCCAGAGATGCACTCCAAAAGTACCAGAGTGCTTCTCTAGTGGGTCTCAGGGCCGTTCGATTGGCCCCGGGGGCTCGATGCCTCCCTTCGGTGGGATCCCATTCGGAGACCTCCCTGCTGGTCTCGGACACAACTTGGGGCATCCCAAGTGATCGCTTGCTCAGGCCTCGGCCATGTACGGGCTCGCCCATAGTCATCCCTGACTCTGTTTTCCTAGGGCAGCTGTTGAGACCCTCGGGGGCCCAGCCTTCGAACCCCTAGACCGTAACAGGCTTGATGCCCTTTATCGCGTTTTGCCGAGCCTCCGAGTGCGAGCTCGGGTCGCTGGTATTCGACTTGGTTGCCAAAAGAGCCCCTGAGCCTCCGCACGGAGCGGGAGGGCGATCAGGAGTTTCCTTGTCTTTTTTGTGCGACCCTCGCGCATCCTTTTTGTTCGGAAGGAGGGGTTGTTTGTCGAGCCCTCGAGTGTGAGCTCGGGTCGCTGGTATTCGACTTGGTTGCAGGAAGAGGCCCCGAGCCTCTGCACGGAGCGAGAGGGTGATCAGGAGTTCCCCTGGTTTTTTTGTGCGACCCTCATGCATCCTTTTTGTTCAAAAGAAGGGTTTGTTTGCCGAGCCCTCGAGTGCGAATTTGGGTCGCTGGGTCTCGGCTTGGTTGTAGGAGGAGCCCCCGAGCCTCTGCAAGGAGCGAGAGGGCGATCAGGAGTTCTCCTGGCTTTTTTGTGCGACCCTCGTGCATCCTTTTCGTTCGGAAGGAGGGTTTGTTTGCCGAGCCCTCAAGTGCGAATTTGGGTTGCTGGGTCTTGGCTTGGATGCAGGAGGAGCCCCTGAGCCTCTACACGGAGCGAGAGTGCGATCAGGAGTTCCCCTAACTTTTTTATGCGACCCTCGTGCATCCTTTTCGTTCGGAAGGAGGGGTGGAGTATGCCAGGCTACCCTCGGCGGGCGCGAGCAGTGACACATCCGGTGAGCTGTTATTAGGTAAGTCTGAGTGGAGGCCTGTGCCCCATTCGATAGGGGTCGGCTGGTGGTCCAGAGAAGCACTCCAAAAGTACCAGAGGGCTTCTCTAGTGGGTCCCAGGGCTGTTCAATTGGCCCCAGGGGCTCAATGCCTCGCTTCGATGGGATCCCATTCAGAGATGTCCCTGCTGGTCTCAGACACGACTTGGGGCATCCCAAGCGATCGCTTGCTCGGGCCTCGTCCATGTACGGGCTCGCCCATAGTCATCCCTAACTCTGTTGTCCTGAGGCGACTGTCGAGACCCTCGGGGGCCTAGCCTTCGAACCCCTAGACCGTAACGGGCTCGATGCCCTTTATCGCGTTTTGCCGAGCCTCCGAGTGCGAGCTCGGGTCGCTGGTATTTGACTTGGTTGCCGAAAGAGCCCCCGAGCCTCCGCACGGAGCGGGAGGGCGATCAGGAGTTTCCCTGTCTTTTTTGTGCGACCCTCGCGCATCCTTTTTGTTCGGAAGGAGGGGTTGTTTGCTGAGCCCTCGAGTGCGAGCTCGGGTCGCTGGTATTCGACTTGGTTGCCAAAAGAGCCCCTGAGCCTCCGCACGGAGCGAGAGGGCGATCAGGAGTTCCCCTGGCTTTTTTGTGCGACCCTCGCGCATCCTTTTTGTTCGGAAGAAGGGTTTGTTTGCTGAGCCCTCGAGTGCGAATTTGGGTCGCTGGGTCTCGGCTTGGTTGCAGGAGGAGCCCCCGAGCCTCTATAAGGAGCGAGAGGGCGATCAGGAGTTCCCCTGGCTTTTTTGTGCGACCCTCGCGCATCCTTTTCGTTCGGAAGGAGGGTTTGTTTGCTGAGCCCTCGAGTGCGAATTTGGGTCACTGGGTCTCGGCTTGGTTCTAGGAGGAGCCCCCGAGCCTCTGCAAGGAGCGAGAGGGCGATTAGGAGTTCCCCTGGCTTTTTTGTGCGACCCTCGCATATCCTTTTTGTTCGGAAGGAGGGTTTGTTTGCTGAGCCCTCGAGTGCGAATTTGGGTCGCTGGGTCTCGGCTTGGTTGCAGGAGGAGCCCCCGAGCCTCTACACGGAGCAAGAGGGCGATCAGGAGTTCCCCTGACTTTTTTGTGCGACCCTCGCACATCCTTTTTGTTCAGAAGGAGGGGTGGAGTATGCCAGGCTACCCTCGGTGGGCGCGAGCAGTGACACCTCCGGTGAGTTGTTATCGGGTAAGTTCGAGTGGAGGCCCGTGCCCCATTCGATAGGGGTCGGCTGATGGTCCAGAGACGCACTCCAAAAGTACCAGAGGGCTTCTCTAGTGGGTCCCAGGGCCGTTCGATTGGCCCTGGGGGCTCGATGCCTGGCTTCGGTGGGATCCCATTCGGAGACGTCTCTGCTGGTCTCAGACACGACTTGGGGCATCCCAAGCGATTGCTTGCTCGGGCCTTGTCCATGTACGGGCTAGCCCATGAGGGATGTGCGAGCCTCCCTGCCGCCCGTTCTTGAGGACGTAGAGCGGCGGGCGGTGAACCGGGCGTACGCCGAGGCGCAGAAGAAGCGAAAGGACGTCGAGAAGGCAAAACGCAAGAGGAAGATCCTTGAGCGCGAGGAGCTAGAGAAACGCCGCCGGCAGCAGAGGCACGACGGTCTCCCGGTGGAGGCGTCTCCGTCGCCATCACTACCGATGGACTCTTCGGACGAAGATGACGAGAGTGAGGCGGGGCAGGGTCCCCTAGACCATCTCCCTGACGTTAGGGGGACGGCGCTTGGGGCGTCAGTGAGCAGCCTGGCATTTCTAGGAGGAGGAGGAGAGGACACCTCGGGGCCAGTGATCGCCCGCCCCGAGGTCGAGGCCGACACGCCCGAGGCATGGGTGTTAGGGAAGCGCGCTGTCAGCCCGGTGGGCTCAACGATGGAGGTGGAGCAGGCGGTGGTAGGGGCGGCGCATCTACCCCCGTAGAGTGTCGGGGGGGGGGGGCACTGGAGTCTGGTGAGGGCCGGCCGGCACCGGCGGACATGGAGGCCATGCCACCACCGCCGCCACCGCCGTTGCAGAGGAGGGACGCAGTGCCGAAGCGGTTGTGTCCCCGTTCGAGGTGAGTGTTTTTTTGGTGGAGTAGGCAGCATCTCCCATTCGTTCCTTGGTCATATGCTGACCTTGTCGATGTTTTGCCTTCAGCCAAAAGCGTCAGGCGAAAGTGCTCGCCCTGGCGCCACGTAAGGCGCTCAAGGTGAGCACCAGCTCTACCGCCCAATGGGTGGTGGAGGCGCAAGCCGCCATACAACATGGCGCGACGTTGGCGAGGGCTAACCCAAAGGAGCCGGTGGTCCAGGGAGAGGCTACCGAGGCGGCCACGAAGCAAGCAGAGGAGGAGGACGAGCCTACGCCCTGCGAGGCCGAGGCCCGCGAGTCAGATGGGGCCGAGATGGAGGTGGGGCAAGCTTCAATACCGCCCTCGGTCCAAGGCCCGCCGCCATTGTAGGAGAGCACCCGGGAAGTGGAGGTCCATTCGATCTCCTCCGACGATGCTTCCCGGGGGAAGGAGGGGGCGGATGCCAGGGCGACCAGCTCCGTGGAGCAGCTGGCTCCGACCTCTGGCGAGGGAAGCTCGGCCCTCGTGCGGGTACAACCCAAGCCCCGCGGGTGGGATCATCCACGTGTCTTGTGGCGGAGCTAGGACGACCCTGAGGGGGAGCCTCTGTTCGCCCTCGAGGATGCGGCCGAGGGGGGCGTTGGGACACCTTCGCGCAATACCGCCGTCTGGCGGAGCAGTCACTGCGGACAGTGCTGTCCATTGTGGCTGACGATCTGCCCGGAGTCACCCAAGTACGTGCCTTCTTTTCTCGTGCGGTGTCGTCTTTTTTCTGAGTTTTCTCACAGCGCTTGACATCGGTTTTGCATATCAGGAGCTCGAGGCCCGGTCCCTTGGGAAGTCGTTGTTCCTCCGGCAGGAGAGGGACGTCTGGGACCAGCTTTGGCAGCAGAAGGACCTGCTCGCCAATGCCAACGAGCTTCTATCGGCGCGGAGTGCAGAGGTGGATGACCTCCGCCTTCGCTGTGCTGATATGAAGGCCGAGGCGGCCATGGCTCGGGAGCAGGCCGCCCCTTTGGCGGCGCGGATCAAGGAGCTGACCCGGGTGGCCGGTGAGCGGGACACCTTCAGGTCCTAGGCTGAAGAAGCGACGGCCTCTGCCAGGGCCATCGCTGGGCAGCTGGGGGCGGAGTAGGGTGCGCACCTGCTAACGAAAGGCGCCCTGGCGGAGGCCCTCAAGGTGGCCGAGGCCTCCCGGACCGAGGCTTTGGTTTGGAAGGGAAAGGCCGAGGGTGAGTCATGTTTCACTTGTTTTATTTGTTTTTGTTGTATTCGACCCCTAACTCCCTGGTGTGATGCAGAGCTGGAGAAAGGGGCTTCTAGGGCGGCCGAGGCCTCTCGGGCCGAGGTTCAGCGCTGGAAAGAGAAAGCCGAGGCCTCTTGGGTCGAGGTCCAGCGTTGGAAAGAGAAAGCCGAGGGTGAGTCCCGTAGGCCTTTGCCCCTGTTTAGCTTATTTTCTTTTGCGCTTAACCCTATCCTACTTGTTTTGGCGTAGGGTTGGAGAAGGAGGTCTCCCAGGCAGTTGAGGCCTCTGTCGCAGTGCAGGCGATGCTCGAGGCTGAAATCGGGGAGCACAACGCGCTGCAGAGTGCCGCCCGTACCGTCTACGAGGCCTTGGAGGTTGAGGGGGTCGAGTTGAGTAGCTCCCTTAGGAGCCGCTTGACCGCGTTGAGCGGCCAAGTACGCGAGCAACTCCGGGGAGCGCTACACACGGGCATCAAGCACGCCCTGGCCATCGTCTCCTCGCACTACGCCGGCGTCGACCTCGAGGCCATCAGTGACGGCTACGTCTTGGCTGAGGATGATGAGGAGGCCGATGAGGAGGTCACGAAGCTGATGGAGGCGGCTAAGGGCCCCAGCACGGCTCTGGCCAAGCTGTTCGAAGAGGAGGTGGTTGCTCCCACGCCGTCCACCGATGCAGGAGACCCTGAGCCTTGACCTGGGCCAAAGGGGCCATGTAAACAGATCAAGATTATTATCGTACCGTGACGTTTGTGGCCGTCGAGGCCTTTTTTAAAATACTTATGCGTCTACGCTTTCTAATCGTTTTTTATGGTATTTCCGAGCCTCTGCCCTCTGTCTCGTTCCTAAACATATCTCTTGCAAAAAACTTCCTCGGAACCTAAGCTGCCCCTCGGGAAAAAAGGTGGTGAGGGAGTGCCGTAGCCCAGAGGCGTAGGCCGTCTCGCGGCTCAGTCGGCCTTTTGGCCCTGAGACAGACTTTCGGTCCTTAGGTTTTTTACAATCGATTTGTCAGAACATGATAGAAAGTTTGTCATAGAAATTTATTTAAAAAATGATTAAAAAATGGTGCCTGGGACTTGGGGGGTCCCCCCTTCTAGCCCCCGAGGGAGGCTCAGTTCTGTAGAGGCAGAGCTGAGTCTTGTTCGAGTCCCGCGGTGGGTACCTCTGTAGAGGCAGAGCCGAGTCGCCCCTATGGTGTTATCGTAATGCTGAGCCCCACGATGGGCTTAGGGGGTTTCTCAAAAAATTAGAACAACTAAAGAATGCTTCTTTATTGTATTTCGAGAAACAATGTATACGATGCTTAGAAATTTAAGGGTAGAAGCGATGTAGCTATTCTATGTTCCAAGCATTGGTAAGGATTTCGCCCTTCTCGTTGGCTAGCTTGTAGGTCCCGGGCTTTAGCACTTGAGCGATGATGTATGACCCTTCCCATGGCGAGGTCAGCTTGTGGTGGCCCTTGTTGCTCTGCCTCAGTCTCAGCACCAGGTCACCCACCTTCAGGTCTTGGCTTCGAATGCGCTGGGTTTGATAGCATCGTAGGGCTTGCTGGTACCTAGCCAAGTGTAGCAGCGCGACGTCTCGGGCTTCCTCTAGTTGGTCGAGGGCATCTTCACGGGCAGTGCGGTTGCTTTGCTCGTTGTAGGCCTGTAGCCTCGGGGAACCGTACTCCAAGTCAGTGGGGAGGATGGCCTCGGCTCCATAGACCAGGAAGAACGGTGTGAACCTCGTGGCTCGGCTTGGGGTGTTCCTCAGGCTCCAGATGACCGATGGGAGTTCGGCAAGCCATTTCTTGCCAAATTTCTTCAACCAGTTGTATATTCTTGGCTTGAGGCCTTGTAGGATCATGCCGTTGGTACGCTCTACTTGGCCGTTTGTCCTAGGATGTCCTATGGCCGACCAGGGCACATGGATGTGGTGGTCGTCGCAGAATGTCAGGAACTTGTGGCTGGTGAATTGTGTCCCGTTGTTAGTGATGATGGTGTTTGGAACGCCGAACCTGTGGATGATATCAGTAAAGAACAGCACCGCTTGGTTGGACTTGATTCGATTGATCGGACGAGCCTCGATCCACTTGGAGAACTTATCGATCGCTACTAGTAGATGGGTGTAGCCCCCATGGGCTTTCTACAGAGGCCCAACCATGTCGAGCCCCCATATGGTGAACGGCCATGTGATGGGGATGGTTTGGAGGGCTTGGGCCGGGAGATGCGTCTACCACGCGTAGTACATCGACATTCGCGCGAAGAAAGTCGATGAGCACGGCCTCCTATTTGATGTTGAGGGTGGCGCTAATCCTCAGTGCCCAGTCGTCAGAGCCATTGGGGTCGACCAGGACGAGCTTGACGGCCTCCGTGGGCTCGAAAGTCCCGGCGCGATGCTTAGAGTCAGGCGCCTTGCTACCGAGTCGGTCGAGGCTGACGATGAGGGTCTCGGCCTCCACGAGAGCCTCGGCGTACTCGATGCATTCGACGTCGCAGTCGTATGCATGCTCGTACATGGACTCGACAGTGATGACGCCGTTGGGGCCCGACATCTTGAGCTTGAGGTAGGTATAGTTGGGGATCGCCATGAACTTGGCGTAGCACGGCCGCCCCCGGATGGCGTGGTAGGTTCCCTTGAACCCAACCAC
The DNA here is from genome assembly GCF_019320115.1 of Miscanthus floridulus. Classification (NCBI taxonomy): domain Eukaryota; kingdom Viridiplantae; phylum Streptophyta; class Magnoliopsida; order Poales; family Poaceae; genus Miscanthus; species Miscanthus floridulus. The sequence goes on from NC_089593.1 coordinate 66,753,265, forward strand.
CTTGAAAGTGAGGACCTCCTTGCGATAGTTGGAGGGAGTGCTGAAGCAAACAGGCAGGTCGATGTGCCCAAGGGGTCACGTGCGTTTCCCCAGCACAATGCCGTGGAAAGGCACGGCGTCACCCCAAAGCTGTGACTGGTCGAGCTCCAGGAGCTCCAGGGTGTTGGCGTAGAGGATGTTGAGGCCGCTGCCTCCGTCCACCAACACCTTGGTAAGCCGGGTGTTGCCGATGATCGGGTCGACGACGAGTGGGTACTTCCTGGGGTTCGGGACATAATCGAGGTGGTCATCCTGATCAAAGGTGATCACCTCTCGAGACCAGTTGAGGTACCGGGGAGCGGCCACCTTCACCGAGAAGACCTCCTGGTGCTCTCTTTCGCTGTCATGCCATGAGGCACGCTGAAGGCCCACCGAAGATCATGAAGGCGTTGTGTACCTCGGGGAACCCGTCGTCCTTGTCATTGTCCCTATCGCCAGCGTCCCTCCTCTTGGCCTCGTCATCGGGGGGCCCGAGCTTGGTGTAGTAATGCCGGAGCATGGTGCACTCTTCGAGGGTGTGCTTCACCGGACTCTGGTGGTAAGGGCAGGGTTTTTTAAGCATATCATCGAAGAGCCCGGGGCCTCTGGGGCCTCAGGGCTTCTTGCGTTTTGCGGCCATGACTAGACCGGCCTCGAGGACCTCCTGTTTCCCTTGGCGACCCTTTTTCTTTTTCTTGGGGAGGTGGGGAGCCGAGGCCCCGGGGGCCTCGTCCCTCCGCTTCCCCTTGGCGTCGTTGTCGGGGAAGATGGCCCAACGGCCTCTTCGCCCGAGGCGAAGTTGGTGGCGATGTCGAGGAGTGTGGCCACCGAGGTTGGCACGTTCTGGCCTAACTCTCAGACCAGGTCTCGGTAGGTGGTGCCGAAGAGGAAAGCCTAGACAATTTCTGAGTTGTCAATGCTGGGCAACTCGGTGCACTGCTTGGAGAAGCGTCGGATGAAGTCTCGAAGAGATTCGTCCAGCATCTGGCGACAACTCTTGAGGTCCCAAGAGTTCCTGGGGCGCACGTATGTGCCCTGGAAATTTCCGACAAAGACCTTTACCAAGTCGCGCCAGTCATGGATCTGTGAGGGAGGTGTTCGAGCCAGGCTCGCGCCGAGTCTGACAGGAACAAGGGGAGGTTGCGGATGATGAGCAGGTCATCGTCCGTGCCGCTAGCTGACAGCTAAGCGGTAATCGGTGAGCCATAGTTCGGGGTTGGTCTTGCCGCTGTACTTTGTGAGGTTGGCCGGCTACCAAAACCGGGCCAGGAAGTGAGCGCTGCGGATGGCCCTGCTAAAGACTCGAGGGCCAGGTGGCCTAGGAGAAGGACTGTGGTCCTCCCCACTATCGTAGCGACAGCCTTGGTGTGGTTGGTAGCCTCGGGTAGGCCCCTCGTTGTCATGGCGCCGTCGCCTACTGACCACATCGTGGTCGCCTTGCGCCTCGCGTCGGTCGCCAAGGCGATCATGCACCGAGAGGGCCCTGTTGGCCATCGGTGCCCGGGTGGGCTCGGGGTGAACCGAGGCTTCTCTATCCTGCCGAGGCGATGCCGTGGGAGGTTCTGAGGTGCCTCCGTGCCGTCAAGAGGCGGAACTTTCGGTCTGCTGCACCACGACAGTCTCAAGGAGGTCTCAAAGCTCGCCGTGAGCCCATCGCCCCTCTGTGGTAGAGGGCTCGGGCATCGTTTGGAGCAGCATTGCTGCCGCCGTGATGTTCTGGCTAGCGTGGTTGAAGATAGGGGGTTGCTCGTGTCCTTCGTCGTTGTTGATGCGGCGGTTGACGTCGCGAGCCCTCCGCCAGGCTGCTCTGCCATCACCGCGACCCCGCTGCTCTTGCTCGAGAGTGTCTCGGAGCTGCTGTAGCAGGAGTCAGTCTTGTTCGACCTTGGCCTGAAGTTCGCAGAGCTGCTCCAAGTCAATGCATCGAAGCTCCTTGGGGTTCTCGTTCCGCGCTGCCGATGGCTCAATGTTTGGAGGTGTGGCGTCGCCTGCCCCCTGGTGAAGCGGGGAATGGTTGCCTGCCCCCTCGTCCTCATCGCTCGCTCTCGGCATCCCGAGCCCGATGTAGAAGCACTCACGAGTGGGATCGTAAGTGCCTTCGTCGTCAGAGTCGTAGTAGCCGAAGCAGTAGTCGCTCGCGGCCAAGAAGCGGCGCATAGCTTCGGGGTCGCGAAGCCTAGAAAAGTCTGCTCCGGCCCACGCCTCGTCCTCCTCTTAGGAGTCAGCGTGGGTATGGGTCAAAGTTGTAGCGTCGAGGTCGAGGGCGAACGTTGGTGGCATCCTGATGGCTCCATGTGTGCGGAAGCGTAGGCGGAAGCATAGGCGGCAGCGGTATTGCCAAACCCAAAAGGGTACGGGGATGGTGCCGTCGCTGGGCTTTGCTCTGCTGGAGTCGACTCCTCAGGAGATGGCGGGGCAGAGCTTGATGATGGGGCGTTGCTGCACGCTACCGGCGCCTTTCCCTTGCCTAGGCTTGAGCTGGATAGGTCCCCAACCAGGGACTCCGTACCAACAGCCGGGCATAGGGTACCGGTGGAGCGCGGTGCGTCACCCTGAGCTTGCGTAGTGTCGGGGTGGTCCTGCTCGTGCTGTGCCTGGCGAGCGCGACGAGAGCGGTGGCCCGGGCGCCGCTTGCGCCTGGGCTGCTGGTGCGTGGTGTCATTCTCGGCCGGTGGGGTTCTAGGTGTAAGGAGTACCATATCGTACTCACATCCTAGAGACATGAACTCTAGGCTTCCAAACCAGATCACCGTGCTGAGACGCAGTGGTCGTATGAGGTCTATCATCCGAAACTTGTTGGGACGACGAAGCTGACACACAGTAGAGCCCCTACCTGGCGCGCCAACTGTCGGTGTTTTGGACCGGCGGGCCCTCAACCAACTAGTAAAAATGTACTACGTGCCCCTAATCCCAGATGGTGTTGCAAAGAGATGCAAGGTTTATACTGGTTCAGGCGATAGATGCCCTACGTCTAGTCTGAGAGATCAATCTTGTATTCCTTGCACCGAAGTGCTTGTAGTAGGGGGGGTACAAGCAGAGCGAGAGAGGGAGCTAGTCCCAGGTCTCTGCGTGGAGCGGTGTGGATTGCTTGAGATGTTGATCTCAGGCAGCGGGGAAGCGTGCGTGTTATAGAGTGTAGGGCGTGTGTTCGTCTGAGCATCTAAGTCTACCTTCTATCCGCGACCCTCTGTCCGTCTGCCCCCCTAGAAACGGCCCCGGTCTCTCCCTTTTATAGTTGAAGGGGGGACACGGGTGATACATGCGTTCGCTACGTGGCGTCCTGTGAGCGAAGGTGGCATTTTTGAGCCCTGTAACTTGTCACTGTGGTGGCATGATCGATGGAGCGGTCTTTGTCCTTGATGCACTGGAGCGACGCACCGGTCACGCCCGATCCTGTGCGACGTGGGAGCTCTAGTGATAGCTTGACGCAGGGCATGGCGGACGACGTGCCGATCGCTGTATGTCGATAGCGTAAAGAGCCGAGGCTCAGTTGGTACTGAGGCTGAGCCATCGTGGGGGGCTCGGCGGGCACGAATCCCGAGGCTGCTGAGACCCTGAAGTGGATTGCCGAGGCTTGGAGGGAGCAGTTGGTCCTGTACACTGATTCTGAGGCTATAGTAACCCGGACTTGACTCCCCGCGCCGCGTTGTTCTTTGAGCGTGGACGTCAGTCGTGGGCACAGCACCGAGCACAGCGACCGATAACCCCTGCCCCATCCTGTCCCGGATGGCATGGTGTTGATGCGACTTCCCATCTCGTCGGCCACTCTGCTGTGTCGAGCCGTTGTCCGGCTGACGTCGCGGGAGTGGTTGGTCGTGTTAGTTGGACGTGACGTTCTATCAGGGAGATCGGTCGAGGCGAAGGCGACGGGGTTGTTGCCGAGCCGGCCTCGAGTGAGGCGGAGAATCGTCACCTCGTCCGAGGCTTTACGTGTGGGGCCTCGAGCGAGACGGAGAATCGATCCCCCGTCCAAGGCCTTACGTGCGAGGCCTCGAGTGAGACGGAGAATCAGTTCCCCGTCCGAGGCCTTACGCGCGAGGCCTCAAGTGAGACGGAGAATCAATACCCTATCCGAGGCCTTACGTGCGAGGCGGAGAATCGGTAGCCTCGGACAAGGCAGGGGTTGGCCAGTAGTTGTCTCTTGGCTTTGATTTGGACAGGGTCTAAGCAATTTTTTTAGTTTTCGCTTAGGGGACCCCTTTTTATGGTACCCGACACTACTGTTGCTTCGCTGAGGAAAGAAAGAAGAGAAAGCGACGGAGAGAGAGAGAGAGCAGAGTGGCAAATGAGTTAGGGTTTTGGCTCGGAGGCGTGCGGTGTCGGGTTTTTTTCCTAACGAAACGCGTGCGCGACCGTCCGATGCTGGATGAACGGCCGAGATAGAGCGGGCCAACTCGCGGCCCAGGTGGGAGCGCGCAGGGCGCGACTTTGCCGGCCCAGGCCCAGGTTGCGGCCTGGGTGTGGCCTACGCGCGCGCGGAGCGATGGGCCAAGCCAGCTTTTGCCGGTTTTGGGCCAAAACAATAAAGAATGAGCCCATTTTCGCTTTTTTTCTTTTTTCCAGAAAATTGAAAATAGAAATTGGCTCAAAAGAAAATAGAAAAGAGGATTTTCCTGTGGGTAAAATTCATCAAATTGAATTATTTTCCGCTGAGTATGTAAAGATGTTATTTTCATTATTAAATTCGAACCAATGGGAGAATTTTATTTTGAAAAATAGATATGTTTTAATTGATCATAATATTGTTATTATTCTGACCAACTTTGATTAATGGCAATATTATGATGTTTTGTCTTGCATTAATTCTATTTCTGCCCAACGGTGATGTAGAATTAGTGTAGAGAACAATTGCATGTTTTAATTTTGACCAACGTTGGAACTGAGGCATGCAATTGTTATTGTTATTTTTTATGTTCTCATACTATTTGAATTGTGTTTTCAGGCGGGTACAACTTGATGAGTTGTATCAAAGAGATCCCCACTCTAAAAGGTGATAACTACATTGAGTGGGAGAAAAAGATCGACATGGCTTTCATCCTCGTTGAGGTGGAGTGGGTAGTCACCACACCGTGTCCCACAGAGCCTGTGGCACCGGTGCAGGAGACAAACGATGTTAATGCCGCCTGGGCAACCAGAGAGAGGGATTTTGCATCCCAAAGAATGTCCTATGACCTTGAGCATAGGAAATGGGTCACTGCCAACAAGAAGTGTTTGGCTGTGATAAAGAACACGATTGAGCCTGCAATTGTGGGCTCAATCCCAGAGTGTGACACCGTCACTGAGTATCTCGAAAGAATAAAGAGTCAGTTCACTGGCTCTTCAAAGACATATGCTACCCAGCTGATAAAGCAGCTGGTGACAGAGAGATACTCAGGCAATGGTGGCATAAGAGAGTACATACTAAGGATGAGCCATTTGACATCCAAGCTAAAACCAATGGATCTAACTCTCAAGGATGAGTTCCTTATTCATCTAGTTTTTGCTTCCTTGCCAAAAGAGTTTGATACTTTTGTTGTCAACTATAACATACAGCCTAAGAAATGGGACATGGAGAGGCTCATGGCTATGTGTGTGCAAGAGGAGGAGAGAATGAAAGCTACCAATGGTGGCACTATCAATTATCTGAAAGATAACAAGAAAAAGAATACTAATGCTAACTTCTCCTCAAAGTCAAAGGGAAAGGGTCCCATGCTGCATCAGCCTCAGCAAAATAAGTTCACAGTAGAGAAAGATCAATGTCTCTAGTGCAAGAAGATGGGACATTATAAGAAAGATTATCCCGATTACCTAAAGATGATCATGACAAAGAAAGGCGAGAACATTATTACATTCATAAATGAATCCCTGTATGTACAATATTCAAAATCTACTTGGTGGATTGACTCAGGTAAAACTGTTCATGTTGCTAATTCTTTATAGGGATTTCGTTCGACGAGGACTAAGCAAAGAAGCGAAAGACACGTTAAAGTCACAAATGGAGTCCAAGCAGAAGTTGAAGCCGTTGGCGATCTTTCTCTAGAGCTAGCTGATGGTTTCAAACTCATACTTAGAGATGTTCTTTATGTTCCCTCGTTACAGAGGAACTTGATTAGTGTCATGTTTGGACAATGATGGTTATGATTGCCATTTTGGAAATGACAAATGTAAGATAACATTTAATGATGCATGTGTTGGTCTTGCTATCTTATAGAATGAGCTTTATTTGTTATCACTACGTGATGATGTGAATGTTGTATGCGATGATGGGAACGTTGCGTGTGACAATGTAAATGTATCCTCGTCTGCGGATGTAAACAGAAAATGAAAGAGAGCTCATGATGCGTTGTCAAAATTATGGCACTGTCCTTTAGGCCATATTTTGAGGGGGAGAATAGAAAGACTAGTTAAGAATGAAATTCTTCCTCCATTAGAGCTCTCAAATTTAGAACAATGCAGAGATTGCATAAAAGGAAAGTATGTAAAGAAAATTAAGAAAGATGCCAAACGAAGCACGGGAATTCTACAGATTATTCACATAAACATCTATGGTTCTTTTCCTGTAAAGAGTGTGGATGGTTATGATTCATTCATAACATTCACAGATGATTACTCCCGTTATGGCTATATTTATCCAATCAAAGAAAGAACAGAAGCATTGGATAAATTTAAGATATTTAAGGCAGAAGTTGAAAACCAACACAACTTAAAGATTAAGATAGTCAGGTCCGACCATGGAGGGGAGTACTATGGTCGGCATACCCCATATGACCAAGTTCTTGGACCTTTTGCAAGGTTTTTACAGGAGAATGGCATAGTTGCCCAGTATTCAACACCGGGCGAACCTCAACAGAATGGAGTAGCTGAAAGACGCAATCGTACCCTGATGGATATGGTGCGTAGTATGATAAGTTACTCCACCTTACCTTTGAGTCTGTGGATGGAGGCATTAAAAATCATCATTCATATTCTCAATAGAGTATCAAGTAAGTCGGTGCCCAAAACATCATATAAGTTGTGGACAGGAAGAGTACCCTCACTAAACCACTTGCGAGTATGAGAGAGCCCTGCTGAGGATAAAGTATTTAACCCAAACATTGGGAAGCTAGATCCCAAAATAGTAAGTTGCCATTTCATTGGCTACCCAGAAAAGTCAAAAGGTTTTCGTTTCTACTGTCCAGATAGACATACAAAATTTGTGGAAACAAGGCACGCTGTCTTCCTAGAGGATGAAATGATGAGGGGGGCATGGTAGCTCGAGAAATTAACCTTGAAGAGAAGCGGGTGTATGCACCCACTCCGATGATTCATGAGCCATTTTTCTCACTACCTGCTGTCGCTGCACCGACAGTGCAAGACACTGTGGTGCCAGCACCTGTTGTTATCCCGCCTGTGGCAACAATGAATGATGATGAGGAACATGTTCTTTAGGATCCTATAGAACCTATTGCCATAAATGAAGGGGAGCAACAACAACCTTAAACAGAAGATGTGCCAAATGTGGAGGCCCCTAGAAGGTCTCAAAGAGTTAGAAAATCAGCTATTTCTGCTGATTATGAAGTGTACAACACTAAGGAATTTCAAATAGAGGATGATCCCACCTCAGTTGAAGAAGCCATGAGAAGTGATCATTCATCAAAGTGGCTTGAGGCTATGGAAGATGAAATGAAATCTATGAATGCCAATAAAGTTTGGGATTTGAAAATAATTTCTAAAGGAGCCAAAACAGTAGGCTGTAAATGGGTCTACAAGACAAAGCTTGACTCTCAAAGGAATATAGAGAGATATAAAGCCCGACTTGTGGCAAAAGGCTTTACGCAAAGAGAAGGGATTGATTACAATGAGACATTTTCTCCAGTCTCATGTAAGGATTCCTTCATAATCATAATGGCATTAGTGGCACATTACGATTTAGAATTACATCAGATGGATGTAAAGATGGCATTTCTCAACGAAGACTTGGAGGAAAATGTTTACATGGCACAACCGAAAGGTTTTGTCATGGAAGAAAAAGAACGAATGGGATGCCGCTGAAAAGTCCTAATGGCTAGAGGGGGGGTGAATAGCCTATTAAAAATTTCTACAACAACACTTAACAAAACGGTTAGACAATTATGAGGCGAAGCAAGTGTTGCGCTAGCCTACTTAGAAGGCAAGCCACCTATCACAATTCTAGTTTAGATAGTGTCTATTCACACAATAGCTATGACACTACTCTATGTTAGTGTGCTCTCAAAGGCTAACTAAAGAGCCACACCAACCAAGCATGCAAGCTCTCACAACTAGCTAAACTAAAGAGCTTGACAACTAGTTTGCGGTAATATAAAGAGAGTGATCAAGAAGATTATACCGCCGCGTAGATGAAGGAACCAATCAATCACAAGGATGAATAATAATGAATACCAATCACCTCGAAATCAATGATGAACACAATGATTTTTTATCGAGGTTCACTTGCTTGCCGGCAAGCTAGTCCTTGTTGTGGCGATTCACTCACTTGGAGGTTCACGTGCTAATTGGCTTCACACGCCAAACCCTCAATAGGGTGCCGCACAACCAACATAAGATAAGGATCACACAAGCCACAAGCAATCCACTAGAGTACATTTTGGCACTTCGTCGGGGAAAGGTCAAGAACCGCTCACAATCACCACGATCGGAGCCGGAGATAATCATCACCCTCCGCTCGACGATGCTCGCTGCTCCAAGCCGTCTAGGTGGCGGCAACCACCAAGAGTAACAAGCGAATCCCACAGCGAAACACGAACACTAAGTGCCTCTAGATGCAAACACTCAAGCAATGCACTTGGATTCTCTCCCAATCTCACAAAAATGATGAATCAATGATAGAGATGAGTGGGAGGGCTTTGGCTCAGTTCACAAGGTTGCTATGTCAATGCAAATAGCCAAGAGAGTGAGCTTGAGCCGGCCATGTGGCTTAAATAGAAGCCCCCACAAAATAGAGCCGTTGTACCCTTTCACTAGGTACAGCATGGGGTGACCGGACGCTCTGGTCCGATCGACCGGACGCAAGCCTTCAGCGTCCGGTCACGTGATTCACGCCACGTGTCCCCCGCTTCAAATAGTGTTTACCCGATCCCTACGGTCAAGAGATGACCGGACGCGTTAGTTAGAAAGTGACCGGATGCTGGACCTCAGTGTCCGGTCGTTTCCAGTAAGGTTCCAAACGCGAATTGTCACGACCGGACGCGTCCGGTCATGCCCGATCGGACTCACCCAGCGTCCGGTCATTCAACGTCTCCTCTATGCGCCTCACGTCAGCGTACGTCAACACTGACCGGACACACCCTGCCAGCGTCCGGTCGTTTGACCAACACCAGCGTCTTCGCTGATACATCTGACCGAACGCGCCGGTCCAACTGTGGCCAGCGTCCGGTCACTCCCAATGACCTCCGTCTTTTCTATCTAGGGCGCTAGTGACACCGTTGGACTGTCCGCACTCTATGGACGGACACTCTACCGGTGGAGTTTCTTACCCTTGCTCCCAAACTTCACCACCCTTGATAAAAATATGCCAACCACCAAGTGTATCACCTTGTGCATATGTGTTAGCATATTATCACAAACATTTTCAAGGGTGTTAGCACTCCACTAGATCCTAAATGCATATGCAATGAGTTAGAGCATCTAGTGGCACTTTGATAACCACATTCCGATACGAGTTTCACCCCTCTTAATAGTATGGCTATCAATCCTAAATGTGATCACACTCTCTAAGTGTCTTAATCACCAAAATAAAATAGCTCCTATGGTTTATACCTTTGTCTTAAGCTTTTTGTTTTTCTCTTTCTTCTTTCCAAGTCCAAGCACTTGATCATCATTATGGTATCATCATCATCATGCTATGATCTTCATTTGCTTCATCACTTGGAGTGTGCTATCTATCTCATGATCACTTGATAAACTAGGTTAGCACTTATGGTTTCATCAATTCACCAAAACCAAACTAGAGTTTTTAGCCGCCTAAAGAAATCCATTTATGGATTAAAACAAGCTTCAAGACAGTGGTACTTGAAGTTTGATCAGACAATAAAGAATTTTGGGTTTAAAGAGAATGTAGAGGACAATTGTGTCTATACAAAGTTTAAGAATGGGAAGTTCATCTTCCTTGTCCTGTATGTAGATGATATCTTACTTGCTAGTAGTGATGTCAGTCTACTACTTGAGACGAAGAAGTTTTTGTCCTCAAAATTTGATATGAAAGATCTTGGTGAAGCTTCGTTCATTCTAGGGATCGAGATTCACCGAGATAGAAGTAAAGGGGTATTAGGACTATCACAAAAGACATACATAGAAAAGATCTTAAAGAAATTCTGTATGCACAAATGTAGTCCCTCACCTGTTCCTATAGTCAAGGGCGACAGATATAGGGATTTTCAATGCCCCAGGAACCAATATGAGATCGATCAAATGAAAGTGGTTCCATATGCTTCAGCTATTGGAAGCTTGCAATATGCTCAAGTATGTACGCGCCCTGACTTGACATTTGTTACCGGGTTACTTGGCAGAGAGCAATCTTGGAATAGAACACTGGAAATTGATAAAGAAAGTCTTGCGCTATTTGTAAGGAACGAAATGCCTCATAATGACGTATAGAAGATCTGATTCACTCCATATAGTGGGATATTCAGATTCTGATTATGCGGGAGATGATAGAAAATCCACGTCTGGATGTGTATTCACTCTCATAGGGGGAGCTATTTCATAGAAAAGCTCAAAACAAACCGTCACTACATCGTCCACAATGTATGCCGAGTTTGTAGCGTGTTATGAGGCAACGGGGCAGGTGAACTGGCTAAAGAAGTTCATACCCGGTTTGAAGGTGGTTGACGACATCTATAGACCACTAAAATTATACTGCGATAATAATCCGACAGTATAGTATGCTCACAACAATAAGTCAAGCGGTGCTGCCAAACACATTGACATAAAGTATTATGTTGTGAAAGATAGAGTCCGGGATCAAGTCATAAGTCTTGAGCATATAAGTACAGTAAAGATGCTCGCGGATCTGCTTACAAAAGGCTTATCACCCAACATGTTCAGAGAATATGTAGCCGGCATGGGTTTAAGGGGTCTATAATTCCTGGACAAAAGAAGGCCCAAAGATAAGTATCTATTTCAGAATAGAGTAGTGTGTTGTAGCTGTAAAATCTATCGGCAATGGACCGTGACGATGAGACATGCTCTATGCGCTAATTTGTAATAGAATGAACAAAAGTAAAGAATATGAAAGTGAAAGATGAAAATAGATCAAGGGGGAGATTGTTAGATTGATCTCTAACCTAACTGGACCCAACGGCCCAGTTGCGCCTTTGATTTGCGCCCTGATCGGGGGCGCCCAGCCCACCATGGCTGGAGGGCTCCTGTCACCCTACGCTATAAAAAGAGGTGGGGGCCGGCGGCTCTAATCACGAGGTTGACCTGAGCCGACCTCCCCACCGACAAACCCAAAACCCGATCTAAGTGAGGGGCGCAGCCAGTGACGGAAAGTACCTCCGTCATAGCACTGCGCCGTCATCATCTTCACCGCCGGCACCGCATCTCCGACACATCTTCACCGACCGTCGCTGTCTTAGCGCAGACGTCGACCCCATGGCGGACACAAGCGGATCTCCTTCTACTGTGGTCTCAGGTCTGACACAACCATCTTCTATCTCTCCCTTCTCTCTAGTTCTACATGCATTAGAAAGTATTACGTCTTTTATCCCGAATAGTCAGTCTATGGCTAGATCTATGATCCTTTGATCCTACGGTTCTAACAGATGCGTGTCAGGAACACGGTTGCTTGGAACTCGATGATGGCGGCTCGTCTTGGGAGTGGGCAGGCCGAGGATGCACTGAGGTTATTCGTTTCCATGGCTTCTTGTGGCATTGGTGTGGACGGTTTCTCGTTCTCCATAGTCGTGGATGCGTGTGGGGAGCTGGCGTTATTGAAGCAGGGGATGTAGGCGCACGCGCAGGTCATTGGTGGTGGATTTGAGGCAGATGTCGTTGTCAGGAACTCCTTGGTGGATATGTATGCAAAGTGTGGTTGTGTCGATTTGGCCGAGCTCGTCATCAAAGCAGTGTCATCGAATGATGCTGTTCTTTGGACCACAATGATCTCAGCTTATGGCAAGTCTGGCCGTGTACGGGATGCGGTCAGCATGTTTGACAGGATGGCACACTTGGGAATAAAACAAGATGGCATAGCGTATCTTGCGGTTTTGTCAGCCTGTAGCCATGGTGGACTTGTTAGAGAAGGCTGGTACTACTTCAGTTTGATGTCTGATGGTTCGAGCTCAGTTAAGATGCAACCTGAGCACTACGGATGCATGGCGGATCTCCTATGCAGGAGTGGTTACCTAGAAGAAGCTCTTGAATTCATTCAGAATATGCCATTTGACTCGAGCATTGCTGCTTGGAGCGCGCTACTCAACTCATCTCGAATACATGGGAATGCCAAGTTAGGTCAGTTTGCGGCTTCCTGTTTGCTCAAGCTTGACCCTGAGAACCACAGCAACTGGGTTGCTCTATCAAGTGTGCATGCATCAGGGAATGATTGGCATGAGACCTGGACAGTCAGGGAGAGCATGAGCAGAGAGTGTGTGAAGAAAGAGCCTGGGTGTAGCTGGGTTGAGTTGTGTGATGGCGTCCATGTTTTTATAATGGCCGACCAGTCTCATCCTGAATTATTTCAAATATTGCAGAGTCTTGATTCTTTAAAGGATGATATATTGGTGATGCCTTGGCAAGTTACATAGAAAATCTATATTTTATATCACCGCTTTGCTATAGGTGGTTTAATCTCACTGCACAGTAGGTGATAATTCTAATAAAAACAATCAGCTATGTAAAGTTATTGCTCAATATACTGAGTGATGAGTTGATGACTAATTGTTTGGACCTGCTGCTGATTAGTAAAATCAGTGACTGATACTATTGAATTCTTTTGGTGAGAGTAAGGCTTGCCACTGACACCCTTCTCCAGACCCCGCACAAAGCGAGAGCTCTCTGCACTAGGTACGCCCTTTAGTGACTGATACTATTGAATTCTTTTGGTGAATATGCAGTTTGGAAAGCACAAAATCTTTCTTCCACATGTTGTGCGTGTTAGGTTGTCCACATCTCATGATGCGAAGGCTGGAGTTTCTCTCACTGTCTAAAAAGGACATGTAGCATGCACAAAGGTATAATTTGCTTGCCTCATTCTGTCAAGCACCCCAATTTTCTTCCTTCTTAACTTGCTCCTTCAATTGTATCCCGTATTAATATTATCAATTTGTTAATTTAATGGAAGCCACATCCACATTATCTGGTTGTGGAATGTGATGTGAGTCACTTTGTAGATCCTTAATTCTCTTTTTTCATCGTAGCGTTAGTTACCAGAACATTTGCCAGTTAGAAAGAGCATGGGTGGAGATTAGGCCTATGAGGCATTGAATGAGAAGTTCTAGTGAGAGCTTAAGGACTTTGTCTTGATGAGAAAGTGATGGATGCATTCTGAAGCAAAGGAGTTTGACAAATAATTAGTTTTTGATAATTATGTCTTTAGAAGCAAGACTTGTGGTCATGACTAGTCTAATAAACCAAAAAATTCTTGAAAAAAAGCAAATGTTGATCTTCACTCATCATCTTGGCAGGCTCCACCGACTTTAAACCGGAGTTGGAACGGGACAATAAAGGTAGTAGGTAGCATAGTTTGACATTAACCACTTTGAAGGAGATTTTCTTTATACACATCTGCTGTCAATTACTTCTTCAGTTGAGTGAGAAAACCAAATGAGCTAGACTTCTCTTTTACATGAGAATACTTTGTAGGCTTCTATCTTCATAATGTGGTTTTCTTATTAGTATTTACTATTTAGTAAGGAATCCTTCTGCAATTCCTGTTCCACTTTCCAGGACTGAGCTCACATCCAGTTGGTAGCATGGGTGCAAGTTTCTAGATGAATGGGTCTGAGCAGGAACCGGGATGTCAAGTTCTTCACACACTTCTCAACTCCACTAGGTAACCACTATCTTGAAGCCTGGGACTAACCACAATTACTTTGTAGGCTAGCTAACTGGGACACACACTTGCTCTGCCCCCCAGGCTAGCTAACTCGGACACACTTGAAGCCAGGTGAAGCCCACCAAAGAAAGAGGCCCTTATCTCCTCCGTCGAGCTGTGAGCTGAATAGTGATCACAGCATTTCTGCTAGGTTGCTTTCAGGATTAGTCCTTTGTTCGGTTGTTTTAGAACCACGATGTCAGAAGGTGACTGTACTCAGACCGAGACGAGTGAAATGCTACGATCGCTGTTACTTCTGTTGCTTACTTAGCTGCTATAAATAAATATTTTTATCGATCAGGTCTGAACTCTGAACCTTACCAGAACCGGACTACCTATCGATTCACGCAAATTTGTCTGCTACAGAGATAAATTCCCGCAAATTTATCTGGTGCTGGTGAACAGAGATGCACGTAGTCTGAAGAAAAGATGCGATATCTATACTTCTCTACCAATTCAACAATTTCAACTTTTTTCCTTTTTATTGGATCATGAATTTCGACTAGTTGAATAAAGAAAAGAGCCACGAGGCCCACGACCCACTTTCCACTGGGCCGTCCGGATCAAATTGGGCCGTACAAGGACGGGCCTCTGCCGATGTCCAAGGTCCACTTCCTGTGGCCCGAAGCCCAGAACCCCAATTGTTCAAGACCATAGCTGATAGCTGTCACAAGACGGCTGTCTCAACTCATCATCAACCACAGTCGGCATTATCCCTGATAATTACCCATCAAGAGCTGCTCCGGCAATAAAACACTTCAATATGTGCACTTGTACAGCAGCATAGAAAAGGTGAAGTTGCATTATTCCAACAACTCTGATCAATCGTCCTTACTCCCGCTTTATCTGAAAGCCTGAAACTTCACAATGGCAGCTCATGCCATGCAACCATATGTCCATAACTACCAGAATCTTATGAGAACGCACATCATCATACGAGAAGATCAAGCCAAACAAAATGCATGAGAAGCATATATTTATATAACTGCAACTAGTTTCACAATCACTACAACATAAACAACCTTCTACTGAACTCAACTCCAGACGGCCTGAAACAAAATGTCTGGACAGAGACTACCCGGGCACTGCACTGGACAGAGATCATTTTTAGCTTAGGGCATCATTTGCTTAGGAACATCTATCACAAACGTTACAGGTTGTTCTAGTACCCTCCCTACTGCATCAACCAGTTACCTGACAGGACACAAAAGCTCACTCCAGGCACCTCCAGTTTCAGTTTCAGAAACTAGACCTGTACATGTGCATTATCTAGGAGGATATATACAATGCAGTACAGAAAATATATAACAACTTATGCTACCAGAACAAACCCGACATGAACGCTCATAGTAACCCTCCTTTTGCCTTTCATGAGCTCGAAGACGCAGATGTCACCCTCGCGAAGCTTGTTTTCGCACACAAACTTGGATAAATGGTAGCCTTTGACGCTTCGGATGACTGTCGTGTAATAGTACCTGACACACCACTTGTCTTTCCTGTTTGGCCTACGAAGTATGATCTCATGTGATCTCTCCCCAAGATGATCAGCAGCAAATTGGCTGGGGATGGTCTGCACAAAGCATCGGTTGTTTGTCAGTACCGATACAGGATAAGATCAACAAAATTAACATGGCTGTCATAAATAGACGCACAAAATTACCACTAGATAAGTATATACACTGTACCTGAATGACAACTATTTACAAGGTTTAACCACTAATTTTGAGCTTCAGTAGCCTCAAACAGAATTTCACAACATAAAGAAAAAGGGCACTACCCATTAGTGAGGGGGGCAGATTCGGTCCTTACTATAATTATAATTACAATAGATGTGCTAAACTCCTTTCTCATTCTTATCAAGTATCATCAAACAAAAATGCTGGACTACAAGAGAATCTTCTACAGGCCTAAGTCAACGATAAAATGGTCTGCATTTATTGATTAATCTCACCAGAGAGTTGTTCCTAGGGCGAACATTGGTCAGCTGCAGGACAGTAATAAACGCAGGATTGTCCGGTTGGATCGAAGCCAAACTGATTATTTTCCTTTTTTCGTCATTGCTCAGTCGATTGGCGGCAGTCCTCGAGTAGTAGTACTTGGAGTCAGTGTATTCCTCGTCACTATCACTGTCCTCTTCACGGATTCCTTGTTGCTTGACATCATAGTCACTAGTACTGTTTGGAGATCCAAGTTGTTTCCCTATGACATGAAGAAATTGCACATCATGTAGAGCAGATTATAAACTAGAACTAGAATTTATTATCAATAAAATCAGTTAGGCAGATAAGCCAGGTAGCGAACTCGTAATAAATGGACAAGTTCTTAAATTTCGTTATGGCCAAACAGCTTTTTAGCCCTTCTCCCCTTTTTTATAAAAAAAAGGTTAGTGCGTTCCGACCCTTTCCGTCGTTGAGGCCGTAAAACTCAGGTGCGGGTGAACGAACTCTGATCACACTGGTGAGCAAAAAACGCCGTAGCCGCCGAGGCGTAGGTTTCTTGCAGTCCGACCAGTTTTACTCAGCGTTCGTCTCCACAACCCTAGCTTCTAGGTCTCAACGTGACAGATGATCGGGCACAGAGAATGTTTGCCAGGCGGATATACTCTTAGACGCATACCGACTCTTTTCGTAGTTAAGGCTAAAAAGCCCGGGGTGCGGAAGAAAACTCTGATCATGCAGGTGAGCAAAGATGCCGTAGCCGCTGGGGCGTAGGTTTCTCGTAGTCCAACCAGTTTTATTCAGCGTTTGTTTCCGCAAACCTTGCTTCTGGGTCTTAACGTGAAAAAGGATCAGGCGTAGAGAATGTCTACCGGATAAATATGCTCTTATTAGCCCCCGAGTGAGGCCTGACCCCTTGTCGTTGCTAGGGTCGGGTGTCACTAAAGATCGGGGAGTTGATAGCGAAACTGATAAGAGAAAGTGTGCGTATATTAAGGGTAAAAGCGACGTAGCTGCTCGATGTTTCAGGCGTTGACGAAGACCTCGCCATCGATGGTCTTGAGCTTGTAGGTGCCTGGTCGGAGCACTTCCGCGATGACATACGGTCTCTCCCACGGTGGAGAGAGCTTGTGGCGGTTCTTGTTGCTCTGGACAAGGCGGAGCACCAGGTCCTTGACGTCGAAGGCCCGACCCCGCACTCGACGGCTGTGATACCGGTGCAACGCTTGCTGGTACTTGGCCGAGCGGAGGAGGGCGACGTCGCGTGCTTCATCTAGCTGGTCCATGGCATCCTCGAGGGACGCCTTGGCTCCCTATTCGTCGTACGCCCTGACCCTTGGCGCTCCATAGTCAAGGTCGGTCGAGAGGATAGCCTCGGATCCGTAGACCATGAAGAACGGTGTGTAGCCGGTGGCCCAGCTAGGGGTCGACCTCAGGCTCCAGAGCACCGTGGGAAGTTCCGTGACCCATCGTCCGCCAAACTTGTTCAACCGGTTGAAGATCCTAGGCTTGAGGCCTTCTAGGACCATGCCGTTCGTGCGCTCGACCTGCCCATTCGTGCGGGGGTGCGCCACGGTGGCCCAATCGATGCGGATGTGATATTCATCGTAGAATCGGAGGAACTTCTTTCCAGTGAACTGTGTGCCGTTGTCCGAGATGATGGAGTTCGGGACCCCAAAGCGATGGACGATGTCAGGGAAGAACAACACGGCTTGCTCGGACTTGATCGCGAAGATCGATCGAGCTTCTACCCACTTTGTAAACTTATCTACGGTGACAAGCAAGTGCGCATAGTTTCCGGGCGCCCTCTTGAGAGGTCCGACCAGATCAAGCCCCCAGACCAGGAATGACCATGTGATGAGGATCATCTGGAGTGCTTGGGTCGGCAGATGGGTCTACCGGGTGTAGTACTAACACCCTTCGTAGGTGTGCACAATATGTTCAACGTCGACTACCGTGGTCGGCCAGTAGAAGCCTTGTTGGAATGCGTTTTTGATCAAGGTTCTAGATACGGTATGGTGACCACAAACCCCACCGTGGATATCACTCAGCAGCTGCTTCCCTTGCTCGATGGGGATGCAGCGCTGTAGGATCCCGATGTGGTTCTGCCTATATAGTTCGCCATCAACAATGGCAAAGGACTTGGCGCGACGCGCGAGCCATCGAGCCTCCGTCTTGTCCGTCAGCAGTGCCTCACGGAGGAGGTAGTTGAGGTAAGGCATCCTCTAGTCGGTCAGAGGGTCAGGCTCTGTCGCTGGATCCTCGTCAAGCTCCATGACCTCAGGATCCGATGGAGCCGATGGCTGGTTAGCCCCTGAGCCCAAGGCAGGCAGCCCATCACCGGCTTGTTCTAGCTCCTCATAGCGGACTGAGGGCTTGTGATGATCACTAGCGAAGATGCCCGTTGGCATCGGCTCTTGGCTAGACGCCGCTTTTGTTAGTGCGTCGGCCGCCTCGTTGAGATGCCTCGGGATGTGATTGAGCTCGAGGCCGTCGAACTTGTCCTCCAGCTGGCAGACTTCTCGGCAATATGCAGCCATCTTGGCATTGTGGTAGCTCGACTCCTTCATGACTTAGTTGATGACCAGTTGGGAGTCGCCCCGGATGTTGAGGCGTCGGTTACCCAACTCGATGGCGATGCATAGGCCATTGATGAGCGCCTCATACTCGACCACATTGTTGGAGGAGGGAAAATGGATGCGAACAATGTACCTCATGCATACCCCAAGGGGCGAAACAAAGACCAGCACAGCGCTGGCACCTTTCTTCTTCAGCGATAAATCGAAGTACATCGTCCAGTACTCCTGGTCGACGACTACCGGCGGCATTTGGACCTCGGTCCACTCTGCAATGAAATCAGCCAGCACTTGGGACTTGATAGCCATCCGAGGGGCATACGAAATGCCTTGACCCATCAGCTCGAGTGCCCACTTTGCAATTCTTCCCGTGGCATCCTAGTTTTGGACAACCTCACCGAGGGGGAAGGACGTCACAACCGTCACCGTATGTGACTTGAAGTAGTGATGTAGCTTCCTCTTGACGATAAGGACAGCGTACAGGAGCTTCTGGATTTGGGGTTAGCGGGTCTTGGAATTGGACAAGACCTCGCTAATGAAGTACACAGGATGCTGCACTTCGAGGGCATGCCCCTCTTCTTCTCGCTCCACCACCAGGGCGGCGCTAACCACTTGCGTGGTGGCTGCAATGTAGAGCAGAAGCGGTTCTCCATCTATTGGAGGGACCAGGATCGGGGCCTTCGTCAGAAGCTGCTTGACTACGTCAAGTGCCTCCTAGGCCTCGTGCGTCCATTCAAAATGATCGGCCTTCTTTAGGAGCCAATAGAGGGGGAGACCTCGTTCACCGAGGCACGAGATGAAGCGGTTGAGCGCGGCGAGGCACCCTGCAACTCATTGTATCCCCTTTACATTCTGAATCAGGCCCATCCTTGTGATGGCCGAGATCTTCTCTGGGTTGGCTTCGATGCCTCGGAGATGATGAAGCCCAGCAGCATACCCCTCGGGACCCCAAAAACGCACTTCTCGGGGTTAAGCTTAATGCTGTTTGCTCAAAGTTTTGCGAAGGTCTGCTCTAGGTTGGCTATGACCTGGTCAACCCATTTGGACTTGACCACGATGTCATCCATGTAGACCTCAACAGTTTGCCCGATGAGGTCCTCGAAATACTTGAGCATACAACGCTGGTATGTAGCCTCGACGTTCTTCAGACCAAACAACATTGTGATGGTACCCAGAGTACGCATCAAGGAAGCAAAAGGTATCGCACCCTGAGGTTGAGTTGACTACTTGGTCTATGCATGGCAAAGAAAACAGATCCTTTGGATACGCTTTGTTGAGACCCATGTAGTCAACACACATTCTCCATTTCCTACTCTTCTTTCGTACAAGAACGGGATTGGCTAACCACTCGGGGTGGTATACTTCTTTGACGAACCCGGCCGCCAAAAGCATCGTGATCTCCTCGCCGATGGTCCTACGCTTCCCCTTGTCGAAGCGATGTAGGCGCTGCTTCACTGGCTTGAAGCCCAGCCTGATCTTCAAGGCATGCTCAGTGACTTCTCTTAGAATGCATGGCATGTCCGAGGGTTTTCACGTAAAGATATCTCTGTTGGCGCAAAGGAAGTCGATGAGCGCACTTTCCTATTCGGAGGAAAGCGTGGTGCCAATGCGCTCCGCTTTGCCCTTGGAGCCACTGGGGTCTATGAGGACCTCCTTGGCGCCCTCCATAGGCTTGAAAGACCTGGCCGACCACTTAGGGTCGGGCGCTTCTTCGGTGACCTCCTTCATGATGGCCGCAAGCTCCTTGGAGGCGACGATTGCTGCAATGTGTTCGCAACACTCGATGTCTCACTCGTAGGCGCGCCGAAAGGAGGTGCCAATGGTGATGATCCCACACGGTCCCAGCATCTTTAGCTTCAGATAGGTGTAGTTGGGGACGGCCATGAACTTCACATAGCATGGACGTCCCAGGATGGCATGGTAGGTTTCGTGGAACCCGACCACCTTGAAGGTAAGGGTCTCCATTCTGTAATTGGTTATATCCCCAAAGGTGACGGGTAGATCGATCTACCCAGGTGGCACGACCTATTTTCCAGGCACGATGCCCATGGCGTCAAGTGTTTCGGTGTACATGATGTTGAGGCCGCTGCCTCCATCCATCAGTACCTTGGTGAGCCACTTCTTGCTAATGATCAGATTGACCACGAGTAGATATCTCCCCGGTTGTGGGATGCTCTCTGGGTGGTCGGTCCAATCAAAGGTTATGGCAGACTCTGACCATTGGAGGAAGGCAGGCATGGCCGGCTCGGCCGTATAGACCTCGCAGCACGCAAGCTTCTGACGGTGCTTGGAGTCGTAGGCTACCGACCCTCCGAAGATCATGAGACAGCCATCTAGCGTTAGAAAGCCATTGTCATTCCCCTCGGCGTCGTCTATGACTAACTTGGGGTCCCCTGTGTGCTCCCCCTTGTTGGAGCCTTCGAACAAGTACCACTTTATGAGGCCACAGTCCTTGTAGAGATGCTTGATGGAGAAGGCATGGTTCGGGCATGGCCCTTTGAGCAGCTTCTCAAAATGGTTCAGGGTACCCTCTGTGGGCTTCCGACCCCCCTTGTAGTCAACGGTGGCCATGAGCAAGCCCTTGTGCCATTGCTTGTTCTTCTTGCTGGGGCGGTTGGAGGCGCCTTCGCCAGTGTCCTTGTCCTACTTCACCTTGCCCTTGAGGTGGTCGAATATCGCTCTAACCGCCTCCTCGCCCAAGGCATGGCTAGTGGTGATGTCGAGGAGCTCCTTGGTGGTTCATAGGCCCTTACGTCCTAGCTTATGGACCAGAGACTCATAGGTGGTCCCAAATAGAAAAGCTCCTATGACGTCGGCGTCGGCGGCGTTAGGCAGCTCATTGTACTACCGTTAGAAGCACCGGATGTACCCACAAAGGGTTTCCCCAGCCTTTTGTCGATAGTTTTTGAGATCCCATGGGTTCCTAGGATGCTTGTATGTGCCCTAGAAGTTTCCCACGAAGATCTCTTTCAGGTCTGCCCAACTTTGGATTTTGTTGGGCGGAAGGTGTTCCAACCATGTTCGTGCTGAATCGGCCAGGAATAATGGAAGGTTGCGGATAATGAAATCATCATTATCTGCTCCACTGGCCTGGCAAGCAAGCCGATAATCCTTGAGCCACGGTCCAAGGTTTGTTTCCCTAGAGTATTTTGGAATGTTGGTTGGTGGTCGGTACCATGGTGGGAAGGCGGCGTTGAGGATGTTTTGGCCGAAGGCCTGAGGTCCTAGCAAGTCAGGGCTCGGGCTTTGGTCCTTGCCACAGTCGTAGCGTCCACCATGACGAAGGTGGTAGACGTAGCTAGCCCCCTCCTTCGCATCGCCATGGGCACGCCTGCGGGTATCAAGGGTGTCACGCATGTCATGGTGGCGGCCGAGACGCTCATGCATTGGGACCGCGGTGCGTGGCCTACCACCTTGTGGCTCCTGGTGGACTGACGCATCCTTATTAGGTCGCTCTAAGGGCGTGTGCTAGCTGGCGTTGAGCTCACATCATCAAGATAGCGAGCTCTCGGCCTGCTGCACTGCCATAAGCTCGAGTAGCGTGCGAATCTCGTGATGGGCCCGATGATACTCGGGCGTCGCGGGCCCCGGAAGCCCCCGAAGCAAGGCCACCGCAGCGATGATGTTCTGACTCACCCAGGTGAAGTGTGGGAGGGCTTCATCATCCTCGATGATCCTCTGGTTCATGTCGTGGGCCATGGCACGCGCACGCCCACCGTCTCCATGGCGCTCGATCTCTCGATCAAGCTCCACGCGTTCTTGCTCAAGCTGGAGTCACGCTTCCTTGAGCTCTTGGTGCTGGGCCTTCAGCTGCTCCATCCGTAGGTGAGGTGGGGCCCCTGTGTCCCCCTTGACCTCATCGTCGAGGTCATTCATTAGGGTAGCCTCTTCCTCGTGGATGCTTTCAACATGTCCCTTGGGGGTACCTGTCATGAAACATTCATGAGAGGGGTGATGGCTCCCCCTCTTGAGTCAGAGGTGGAGGCCGACTCCATTCCTTCGATGAGGAGGTAATGGAAAGACTCCGCAACATATTCAGTCATCCCCACAAACTCGTCGTTCGTGAGGGATGGAGGCGTGCGTTGTGCCACAAGGTGGCCAATGGTCTCTGCGATGTTTTTGAGATCGGACAGGAGCGCTGTTGGAGCGCTCCAGATGAGGTATTCTAGGGAGAGCGGTTCACCCTAGGCAAGCTATGCCATTGTCGTAGAACCGACCAATTTATAAGAATACAAGTACAATGGCAATCCGCAAGCGGTCGCACTATTATACTTGAACCCATATAAACCCGGTAGTCCGTCGAGTACCACGACGGGTCTCGATAAACGATTTACAACAACCAAGATCGTACAGGATTCAACATACATGCCACATATTACATAAAGTTTACAGATACTTTTCATCAGCAGAGTACGAATAAAAGTTATTACAAACTGAGTTTGATAAATAAAGCGGAAGCAGATAAGTTTGCAGATAAAGTTTCCAACATAGTTTGATATAGTGCCAAGCCAGATCACGGTCCACAAAAGCAAGGATAGGAATTAATAAAGAAGCCTGCCCAAGGCTTACTCCTCATCCACAGCGGGATAGAAGCAACTCTTGCAATAACCATGATACACAGTGCCATCTGCAACAATGGGAAAATAAACCCTGAGTACGAGAAGGTACTCAGCTAGACTTACCCGTCATGAACCAGAAATAAAATGACTCCAAGGATTTTGCAAGGCTATATAAGTGGACGTAACTTGACAACATTTTGCGTAAAAGGCAATTGATCCGTTGTACAATTATGATTCCTTTATCAAGTTAATTATAACTATCCATTTCTAGATTAGCAACTATCCTGTGCCAAACATGTGGTATATCATTTAGAAGCATACAATAGTAACCATAGCAGGTATTGTAATTCCATTTTCATCCGAACCATCATGTTCCATAACACAGTTACTACGATGTTGGAGCTAGCCAAGTTTCTCACTATCCGGGAGAGATGGCGATTCGAATCGATTTCAACCAGCTGGGAATTTATTCCTAACACAAACCCAGGTCTACTAGCCACGATAGCCTTAGGTCACCTTTGGTACAACTCCGGTACACATTTCGCGGGTCCGTACTGCGCCGCACAATCTAGAACACCAGATGCCAGGATGCTCAGGCCAAGCCTACCCTTGGGCTCAGTCTGATCGTTCCCCGGAAGGAGCGCGCAACAGAACGATTCCCGGCCTGAGTTGAATTACTCGGCTTTGTGGTCGGAACGAGTTATCCGGCCAGCTAAGTGAGAGGCATGCGTTCAATCTTGTCAGAAGTTCCAACAACGGTACGGTCCTTGATCGACACAGACGGGGATAGATCCACACCCAAGACCTCCATGTCTTGTTGCTTCTCTATCGACCTCCCGTCTGGTCTTGATTTACTTTTACCTCATGGTTCTGTTCCACGATGGCAGATATAGCCAACCGTGCTCCGGTATCCACCTGTATCTCGCAGGTGATAGGACATCACCCGACTTCTACCGGTCTAAGCATGGCTAAGCATTTATTCGATCCTGGACCTATACCGGTTAAAGGTGTAATATCTGGACAAGGAATGTACATGCATCAAGTGGTTTCATTCAACTCTTATAACCTAATGCATCAACCATAAATACGTAAGTAAACATTTGTAAATTACTGGGAGACTTATAATGCTCCGGGGCTTGCCTCGCAGAAAGGAAGTAGGGCGGTGGTCAGGGCACTCCGGAAGCTCTTCAGGTTCTACTCCACGCCTTCGGGAGCTGCGGCTTGCGGATCCTCCTGCTGGTTCCCTTCCTCTGCTTCTTTGAATTCCAGCAACGTGATCTCTTCCTCCGATCCTAGATGCATGAGTATGGCATAAGTATTACGAATGCATATATGTTAACAAGTGCATCATGTTTATTGAGTAGGTGCATATCTCTTCTCGATTATTACTTAACTACTTCTACAATGCATCGACTATGCCACAAACAGTAGCTACTTGTTTCACTCATAACTGGAGTTCTACTAATCCAAAAACAGTGATCTTGGACTTTCTGGAAAGCTTATCAAATTCTCTACAACTTTGTTATTAACCATTTTTATAGTACACATCAGTTTCAACATGCAACTCATCAAACTCTAGAATCAGTCCGGAAACTATTTAATATGCAATATAAAGTAATAATACTTCTACTTCATGTAATCATTCAAAATTTGACAACATAGAATCTACCAACAGTTTAAGCATACCAAATACATTTAAGATAATATAATGGTGAAGCCCAAACTATTTATTTAATTGCCTTTATTATTTTATTTAGATATCTAGGTTAAATAATAAACATATATCAGATACACTTCATAAATTCTCAAAAATTTACAGTGCCTTACTAATGCTATCAAAGGACTACTATAAAAATTTCATGTCATTTTACCACGTAGAACATCCTATACAAAAATGATAAGGCAGCAAGGCTTGAAATAGCATAAATGGAAAACCCTATTGAAAAGTGTCAAGCAACATATTTCCTATTTTTCTTAGCATCCATATGGTACTAGGATTACCTCCAACAAATTTCATGAATTTTGGACTCATAATTAATTTATAAAAATTCATGTAAGGATTGACTATTCATAAAAGAAAAATCTATAACTATAAATCTACCCATGCACTGGTCCTCAAATTTTTACCAGAGTTCATATATGACAAGAATAGCTTACCACAAAAATTTCATAATTTTTGGAGCACAGGAACTCTAGATATAAAATAAACAAATTTGAATGCATTCAAAAGCACATTTCAAATCCCTATTTAAATCTCCAAAACTTTCTACTGTAAATGTTAACAACATATTTTTCCTAAATACTACACTTCCTAAGGAACACTACAAAATTTATTTCACAAATTTAGGAGCTACCAAACTGAAGATACAAAAATCACAAATCACACTTGAATCTAGAATTTTTGAACTAGCCCTCAACACTGCTGTCGCTGACCGGTGGGACCTACGCGTCAGTTGGACCCACACGTCATCGAGACGGAAACAGAGCAGCGGCGCTGCTTGGCACTGCGCGGCTACGGCTCGTCGACGGCGAGCTTCGCCGGCGGTGAGGTCTTCACGACGTGTTCTACATGACCTAGCGAATCTACTGAGCCACTTGGCCGGCCCTATTGTCGACTCTAGAGATGACGGCGGCGGCCATGGCGGAGCGGCGGGGCTGGACTACGGTGGTACGCTGGTAGAGGCCACGGCGAAGCGAAAAAGGGTGCGGACGAGTATCCCGGGGCTCAGGCGAATCTAACGCGCATGGCTACACGGTCTACGGTGGAAGGACGCGCCCCAGCCACAGTGACGGGCGCAGCGGTGGGGCTCCGGCGAGCTTGCGCACGACGCTAGCGCTTACCGAATGCTGTCAGCGGGCAAGGGAGGAGGTCGGGGGTTGCTGGGGTGGCGATGGAGTGCTGCGGTGGTGATGGAGTGGCTAGGCACAAGCTTGTGCACGGCTATGGCGACGGCGGAGCTGCGGGAGCTCGGCGGCTGCTGCTGGCGCTGCGAGACGACGAAGGAGGAGCGGGGAAATGCAAAATGGAGCACGGGAGGGGTCGGGCGGTCGCTGGCGATGTTAATGGCTCGCGTCGGCCTGCCTTGGCCGCGCTGGGCAGAGCGCTGGTGACGCGCGGCCGTCGCGGCCACCACGCGGCGCGCGGGTTCTGCCGGTGTCGGCCACTGACGACTGAACGATCGACCGATTTAGTTCATTTAGTCGCGACATGCCGAGCCTGACGACGGGTTTTCACGTTGATGCAACGGCTAATCCATGACTCCAATTCGTAACTGACCTAAACAACTTTTGTAGACCTAAGTACCAGCTACAAATCTTGTTCAAAGAACTTGTTCTAATTCGCAATAGAAACAAAGAAAAATCACGCACAAGGTTGGCTTGTCAGGCTGTCGGTGTTCATGACTTAGCAAAATTTGCTAAGTGTTGAAATTGTTGATTTCTCTGATTTTTGTGGGACCTATTCAAGCATGCTAGGAGCTAAATCAGTCCATGACCTAAAAATAAAAGTTGTTCCTTATGTCAAACACTACAACTTTGCTTTAGTGAACTCCTCCATGCAAGGTCTCTAGCACCTAGTTCAACTTTAGTCAAACATGTCACATTTAAAAGATGAAACACATCAAAGCATGGCTTAATGACCTATTTACCCCTAACCATGAATATCAAAGTTGTTCATAATGATACTCTAAACATGTTTAAGCAATTTGCAAGGTCATTTAATCATTTCATGTAGTAGTCACTCATAGAGCTATTTAAAGTAATCACATGAAATATGCCTTAAAGACTTGACCATGGAAAATGACATTCATGATCCATGTTCCATTTGTGAACCTAAGCATTGCCAAAATATTTTGGTGACTCAAATCTACCAAGTACATGTTTACATTCATGATCATTTGCATATGTACAAAGAAACATGCAATAACAAGCAACGTTGCATCTGTTTCAATTCAATGTTTCAAGTGTAAATGCTTGTTTATGAATGCGTGATGATCATGCTCATGTTATGCAAGGCTAACACCCGAGGTGTTACAGCCATGATGTCGACGAACGAGAGGGCAAGGTAGCGCGGGTCCTTCTAGGATGGTCGGGGTCCTTGGAAGGCACTGAGCTGACGCTCTAACCTCCCACAGTTGAAGCCAAGGAGCTAGTCGCTCCTAGGGGCACGTGCCTCTAGTGTGTGCAGCTACAGCTCCTCAAGTGCCTCAGTGATCGAGTCGAGGCCAGCAGAGTGGAGATGTTGGACGATGACGGGAGCCCGCACTAGCTCTCCCTCCATCATGACGATGAAGTCTAGGTCCCCAAGGTGCACGTGCGTGCCTAGGACCCAGTTGACGTGGTGACTAGCCATCCGAGGCCTGGTTTGGATGTCGAGATGCACAAAAGACCCCTACCTGGCACGCCAACTGTCGGTGTTTTGAGTTACCACCAATGAGTAAATTTCTAGTATTGTGCGTCTGGCTCGGATGGTGTGCTTAGAGGATACGAGGTTTATACTGGTTTGGGCAGAATATATCTATGTCTAGTTCATCATTGCTGCTCATGTTTCTAGTACTGAAAGTTTGTAGTAGGGGTTACAAATGGGCGAGAGAGGGACAGGTCCCAAGTCTCTGGTGGAAAGAGTAACGGGTGCCAAGAGCTCGGTTGCTGCTCCGCCGTGTGCTTGTGTTGTGTTCTGATCAGTTCGAGGTTAGATGGGTTCATGATGGTTTGATCGGATCTGGCCTGAATCAATAGTTCGATGAGTCAATCCCCTTCATGGGGCGCCCTGCTTTCTCTTTTATAGGCCAAGGGAAAGCATGGGTTACAGCGGAGGAAAAGGAGAAGAACGAGAGAGAGAGAGAGGAAGTCCTTTAGGATCATTGGGTCCTTCTTATCCTTCATGCAGGTCCTACCGACCCTGTAGATGTCAACAGGGATGGCTTCACGTCATGGCCCTGTCTGTCACTGGCGCCATGCGCATGCGTCGTCTACCGGACATGGCGCTCCACTCCATCCTGGCAGACATCGTGGTGAACTGACATGCCTGTCAGTGTTCGTACGAGGGTTAGGCAGAACAACACCGGTACGCCCAATGCTGTTCCTGATGTGAACCCTTGGGTATGGCTCATCATGGCTGCAGGTTACATTGGTGCATGTCGGTCTCTTCCCTAGTGTCAGAGTTTTGACCTAGGCCCATACGCCTGGACTTGGAGTGGTTGGTGGTGGTATGGGACCCCGTCGGGCAAGACAGAGCCTATACCCGAGGGTTTAGGCAAGGCAGAGCGTAAACCCAAGGGTCAGGCAAGGCAGAGCCCATGACCTTGGGGCCAGGCGAGGCAGAGCGCAAACCCAAGGGTCAGACGAGGTGGAGCCTACGGCCTTGGGGTCGGGCGAGTGTCAAGCTCTTTAGTGTAGCTAGTTGTGATAGCTTGTTAGTTTGGTTAGTGAGGCTCTTTAGTTAGCCTTTGAGAGCTCACTAGCTTAGTAAGTAGCAACCTAGGCTTTTGTGTGAATTAGTGATCATAGCAACTAGACTTGTTGGATAGGTGGCTTGTAACCCTTGTAGAGCTAGAGCAAAATTGCTTTTTGCCATTTAGTGTACTAACAAATTGTTCTAGTGATTTTGTAGAGTTTTTATAGGCTATTCACCCCCCTCTAGCCATATTAGGACCTTTCAAGTGGTATTAGAGCCGTGGTCACCGTTTGATTGAAGGCTTAACAACCTCGGTGTCAAAAGATGGCTCAAATTGTGTTTAGCCATGTTGGGGGTAAACCACCATATTTTGATAGCACATGCTATGATTATTGGAAGAGAAAGATGAGAATGTATTTGGGTTCAATCAATGACAAGGTGTGGGATGTGACCGAAAATGATTATGTGATTCTTGATCCCACCAATCCTACCCCAAGAGAGTTAGAGAACAAGCAATGCAACACAATGGCAATCAACATTGTCTACAATGCCATTGATTCAAGGGTGTTTGAGCAAATCAAGGATCTTGATAGAGCTAGTGAAGTGTGGAAGAGGTTGGAAGAGACCTATGAGGGCACACTGGCGGTCAAGAGTGACAAGCTATATATTCTCAAGGACAAGTTGACAAGCTTCAAGATAAAGGATAATGAGAGTATCCCAGAGATGTTTTATAGGCTCCAAGTGATTGTGAATTACTTGAAGGCATTGGGAGAGAAGATTAATGATGATGATGTCTCTCATCGGTTCTTGATGTGCTTGCCTCCAAGATTTGAGACATTGAGATTGATCATCATTAGAGGAGGATTGAAGCAACTATCCCTCAACAAAGTACTAGGTGATGTCATGACACAAGAGACATACCCTATGGAAAGGGAGGGGTTGATCAAGATGAGAAGAAGGATGAATACAAGAAGAAGATGAGTGTAGTATTCAAGGCTAGCAAGTTTGGCAAGTTCATGAAGAAGAAGGGCTATGGTGCAAGGAAGAGAAGAGACAACAACAAGAGCAAAGATTATGTGAGAAGATGATACAATTGCAAGAGCAAGGATCATATTGTAGCAGATTGTCCCTACAATAGTGACAATGATGAGGATGAGAAGAAGGAGAAGAAAGAAGAAAAGAGAAGGAGAAGAAGATGACATTTCAAAAGAAAAAGAAGGGTGAAGGCTATGTGGTGACATGGGATAGTGATGGGTCATCAGAGGATAGTGACTCTAGTGATGATGACAAGAAGTCCAAGAAGAAGGCACTTGCAAGCATTGCTATCAACAACAAGACTTCTCTCTTCGACACTCCATTATGCTTCATGGCTAAGTCCACTAAGGTATAAAAGGATGAGAGTGATAGTGATAGTGATGAGGAGGTAGATCTCATGGACATGCTAGAACAAGCTCATGAATGTCTTGAGATGAAGAGGAAGGAGTGCAAAGAGTTGCGAAAAGATCTTAAAGCTCTCAAGCAATCCTTTTATGAGCTCAATGCTTCTCATGAGAGTCTAAAGGAAGACCATAAGGAGCTTGGAAAGGCTCACACAAAGCTTGAAAAAGCTCACTCATCCCTCCTTGATCAAGGCAAGAAGGAGGTTGTTCTAACATGTGATCTAATTAATGAATCTTTCTATGAACCTATCATTGTTGCTCCCACTAACCCTTCTTGTAGCACTTCCACTTCTACTTCACCTTTGAGTGATGGTTTCACTTGTGATGCCTCACTAATGGTGGAAAATGTGACCCTCAAGAAGGAGGTGAATGAGCTCACTCGCGCCTTAGACAATGCCTATGGTGGAGATGCCCGCTTGCTAAAGTGCTTGGGTGGCCAAAGGTTTTCTCTCAACAAAGAGGGATTAGGCTATACCCCTATTGGCGGTCTTTAACGATCAAATACGATAGCCAACTAAGGTACAAAAGAGGAGAAATTGGCAATCTTAAACATATATGTATTTACTATTAATCAAGTTCCACATGTATTTGGAGAATATTGTTTTGCAGGACATAAACACAAATACATGGAAAATTCACTGAAAGACGCTTTCTGACGCTGATTCGGGCAAAGGAACAATGGAGACGCCCATCAACTTGACTCAACCGGGCAAAGTATCCACCAAGGAGTGATCCAGGTTAAGCCCACAGCCCACCACGCGAAGGTGGTGAAGAGGCGGCTTGGTCAGGGGGCGGCTGACCCTCCACTAGCTCCTCTCGGCCACCCCTTCGACAGGCGGTGGCATGTGGACATGCTAAGGCAGCGCAGCCCGGGACTTCACGCAAAGAATAACTATAGCACCGCCCTTACTCCTTGTATAAATAGAGGGGTACCCCCTCTACAACACGCACTATTTGGCATACTCACACACCACTTGAGTTCCCTCACACCTCACTTAGTTGTAGCTTTACTTTTAGTAGTTTAGAGCAAGGCAAAGCTACCATAGAGAGCTTGGCTCCTTAGAAGAAGAGACCTTTAGGTATGAATAGAAATATGAGTTCTTCCAAAGTTGTGCTCTCATATTATAATTATAGTCATACTTATGAACTAGAGTATAGTTATTGTGTTATAATCTTGATATATGAACTAGTCTATAGTTTGTGTATCATGAGAATAGCACACATGACTTTATGCTTAACTACTCATATAACTTATATAATTAGGATTAGAGCTAAGTTGAGGTGGTGGCTCATCGTGCTTTCGGGTGTGTCCAAGTCCTTTACCTACTGATCCGTAGGGTCAGGGACCCAAGGGGATTTGGGTAGTTTCTGTATACGCAAACATGGTGCTTGGGTATGGAGAGTTAGGTGAATGCATTGTCCCTCTCCACGGTCGAGGTGGTAGGCGGCAGGTGGTGATAGCCCTATCCGTCCCTTATAATCCCTCATGTTCGTTTGGGATGTAGGAGTCTAAATTACCACATGAGGTTGCTAGCAGACCAGTACTCGGTGGCCTCCTGACTTGCTTCACACTTAGCCCTAAAACTAATTATTTAACTTGTATTATCATTAACTAATCTTTATATGACTATACTAGACCAATGCCTGCTCGACTTAGGATTATTCTTTTATTCTTTCTTTTTATTTTATCCTTTGAGGAATGCCAAGTGTGTGTCCTCTATCTTGAAATCACCATTTTTATCCCTCCTATATACATTGGTGTGCTTGCAAGCATTATTATTCACGATCATATCCATGCTAGACTCTTAATCAATAAATGCCTTCCTGAAAATATAAATAATGGTACCCTGAATACTTTTGGGTGAAATGCTACAATGATAGCTCCGTGCGCTTGCGGATAAATATCTAAAATTGTTAAGGAACTATCAAGGCTATTTCTTAGTAGCATTGCTATATGCTAGTGATGTTGCTAAGAAATACCAACAAGGCACTTCTGGCGCCGTTGCTAGGGATACAAACCTAGTAGCTACGCTAAGAAGTGCCAACAAGTATTTTTGGCGTCGTTCCTAGGGAAGGCATAATTGATTAAAGAATCTGGTAGGACATGTTCATGATAATATGTATGTAAGGTAGCCATTGTTTATGCAAGCTTACTTTGCTTGTTTTCTCCTGTTGTGGATGAAAACAGGATAGTGTATGACCGGTTTTGTTCTACCAAACAACTACACCGCAAATTCAGAAGCAGTCCTAAGGAAGAACGTGTCTCGTGCTCCTTCTTCTTCTACCACTCCACCGATAGACAAACTAGTCACCCCCACATCATTCGCTACTCCAATCATGGCCAAGACACATTGTGACTATTCCATCCCCGCTGTTGCCAACGTGCCCATTGGGTCGACTATCAACACTAGGAATGGGAACTTCGAGCTCCGCACCGACTTCATCACGATGGTGCAGGCAAACCAGTTCTCTGGTTTGTCAAGCGAGGACGTGAATGCACATGTCCAACACTTCCTCGAGTTGTGCGACACCATCATCATCAAGGATGTCACACCGAAGAGCATCCAGCTTTGCTTGTTTCCCTTCTCCCTCTCGGGGAGGGTGAAACAGTGGTTCTACAAGGAATGGGAAGTTGTCAACTCGTGGGATAAGTGTTCCATGACGCTCCTCGCCAAATTCTTCCCCATGTGAAAAACCAATGCCCTGAGGGGACGAATCTCTAAGTTCCAGCAGAACACCATGGAATCCATTCTCGAGGCGTGGGAAAGGCTACAGGACTACATCCAACCATGCCCGCACCACGGGATTGACAATTGGTTAGTGCTTCAATATTTTTATGATGGATGAACATTCATGTCTAGGAGGCACATCGATGCGGCGGCTGGAGGCGCTTTCCTTTCCCTCACCATTGATGAAGCCACGACTCTCATCAATAAAATGGTGTCTAATCAAAGCTGGAGGAAAGAAAGAAAATCATAAAAAGGTATGCATACCGTGAAGGAGACGGATATGCTTGCTGCAAAAATAGATCTTTTGATGAAAAAATTGGAGGAACAGGCCCGAGACAAAGAAGCAATGAAGGGCACCGTCTAGGCCTTGGAATCACACATGACGTGTGAGGTCTGTGGAAACGTTGGCCATTCAGGGAATGATTGTCCCGAAACCCGCGATGAAGCTACCTTATCAATAATGGGTTTCGTCAACCACAAGGTAATAATGGGTGGAATAACCAATCTCGCCCGCAAGGTAATTCGAATTTCAATTCCAATTATAATTCGAATCAATCTTCTTTTAAGGACTTGATTTTAGGCCAAGTTAAAATTAATGAAAATATCGTTAAGAAGTTGATGTACAATGATAAAATGCTAGAGAACATCAACTCTAAAATAGAAAGTTTATCCTCCTCAGTGAAAAATCAATTAAGTTTCAACAAAATGATAGAAACTCAAATTTCATAAATAGCTGTCGCTATTCCTATCGATCATTCAGGGAAAACCTCGGGGCAACCCGAGAATTCCCTCGAAAATGTTAATGTAGCTACAGATCAATGAAGGAGGAGAGGTCTTGTCCGACGGACAAAAAATATCGAACACTTGCCGAAGGTAAATCAATAGTTATCTTTAAATTCAAAATATTCAAAATAAATATTTCTAAGATTAAAAATTTGAATTTTTATGTCAAAATAAAAATCTCAGAAAAATTCTATAAAAATCATTTTCTAAATAAAAATAATTTATTAATACTATTTATCATTTTTGCAATAATTATAAAAAATTAAAAATTCAATAAAATTTTGTTGGAAAATTAAAATTGAGCAGACCATTGGGAATCTGGGCGAAGTCCCAATGGCCACAAGTTTGAAATGGCCGTTGGCCACTACCTACCAAAGGATAGGCCGAGTGGGCCCACCAGGGGGCGAGCAACCCTAGGGGTTGGCCAGCCCCTGTAGGTGGCCATTGGCATCACCCTTTGGACAGGAGACGCATGATCGTTGCCTCTCCCCTCCTCTCGGGTTTTTGCTCTATAAATACCTAAGTGGCCGGGAGAAGCCCCTCGCCCCTCTCACACTCTCACATTTTCACTCTCTTACTCACTCACTTGCTCCCAAGTTTCTTTCAAGCATTTTTCCAACAAAGCTTAGTGCAAGAAAGCTCTACAAAAATTCCAAGCTCAAGCTAGTCCTTGGGTTCATATTTTATATTTTGTGCTAACCCTAACCCACGGCCAAGTTTTTGCTTGTTGTTGTGTTGTTTTTCACCATGGGTAAGCTCGGGAAGAGGCTTGCCGGCGCCCTCAAGAAGATCACGGGATCGAGCTCAAGTCGCTCCCGTGGAAGCTCAAGCACGCGCTACACCGAGCATGAAGAGAGTCCGATGCATGAAGATGAAGAGACCGTGCCGATTATAACACCCAAAATTCTACTACAAATTAACTATTAAATTCTTGCCCTATTTATACATTTTCTAGGTATTTCTAACATAGACCAAATAATAAATATTTGAATAAATAAAATAAACTATAAGTTTAGAAACTTGTTTGTTGCATTCATGCCGAGTCATATGGATTTTGATTGAGTGTAGGGCTAGATGATTTGAAGTTTGCATTCAAAACTTATTTGAATTTGGCTTAAAAATGAAAATGGAGAAAATAGAATTTGATAAACATTTGATTTGAAAAAATATATATATAAGAAAGTCACCTTCTGGCCCAATCCAGCCAGCCTAGCCTTCTTCTCCCTCCTCCTCCCGCGGCCTGCCTTGCCTGGCGCGGCCCACCGGCGATTGCTCCACGCTGACGCGCTGGCCCGCACCCCGCGCGGCCCAGTTTGCCACCCGCGCACGCGCAGTCAACTTGGCCGGCCTTCACCGCTGAGCCAGCCCACCAGCGCAGCCGGCTCGGCCGCGGCCTGCCTTGGCTTCACCCGCAAGCGCCTTGCCCTTCTCTCTCGCTGTGCGTCTGGACCCACTCGTCAGCCGCGTCGTCCACCTTCCTTCCCCGGCGCTCCCCTTCCTTCTTTTGCCCGGCCATGGCGCGGCACCGATGGAAAGCCACCGGCGCCCGTTTGGAAGGTGCCGAACCCCTCCCTGCTTCCCTTCCTTTCTTGCCGCAGCCGCCCACCTATAAAGGCCGAGCCTCCCCTCAGCCCTTCTCCATCTTTGCCCGCTACCGTGAGCTACCGCCGCCGGTGAGAACCCCCCCCCCTCCCGAGCGCGAACGCCGACGCCAAGGCCACCCGAAGCACCGCCGGACCTCCCCGCGCCCGTAGGTACTCCCCATTTCGCGTTTTGGCATTGTTTTGCCCGGCTACACCCTCACCCGCGTGCCTTTTCTCTCTCCAGCTCGCGGCCGCCGTCGACGACCAGCCTCGGAGCCTTCCCGGACACCGCGTTCCCCTCCAGGCGACTCACGGTGAGCCCCTCCGTCTTCCCGTGCCCTCAGACCTTGCTTTGGCGCCCTGGGAAGCCGTAGCCCAAGGTCCAGTTGCACCGGCCATGGCATCGCCGGCCTCTCTTTCTTCCCCGGTGAGCCACCGCCCGGTTTTCACCCTGCGCTGTTGGATCTAGCGTGGATGGCTAGGATTAGGTACCGGTTGGGTTTAAGTGGCCGGTCCACCGTAGACTCGTGGACCTGGTGCACCGTGCCGCGTCAGCGCACCCACGCCCGCGTGGTGCACCGCGCCCAATGAACAGCCACTGCGTGTCGATGAGTCAGCAGCCCCGGTCAGTCGTCGGGTCAAACCCCAGTCAACCGAGCGCGTTTTGTAGAAAAGCCCCCGCTTTTTCTAGTAATCAACCCGCGGTCCAGTCCAGTTCAAACTAATTTTTATTTAGTCATGTTTTTATTCGTTCAAGTCCCTAAAGTTTCCAGAAATAGTATGCCCGGTCCAGATTTCATTTAAATTCAGATTTTTAATTATTTTAATTTGAAAATAGGTTAGTTCATTTATAGAATTGCCATTACATCTTATTTCATGCATAACTTTCACGTTTTAAGTCCGATTTGAGTGATTCTTTCGCTCATGTGTTCGTAGAAATGCGTAGAACAGATCTGTAAGCTTTTCAACATATGTTTTCACTGTTTGGTGTACTATTCTAATAGAGTTCTATCTTGTATGCATGTAATGATTGGAATGATGCTTGATTGATGATTGGATCACGATTAGAGGGTGAGCCATTCGAGGTGACTGAGGACCCCCAGCAGGATCAGCAGTACTCCTAGGACGACTTTGAGGAAGGCAAGTGTACCAAAGGCCCCTTGTTACCTATGAACTACTACCACTTACATTCATGCATGAGTTTAACTTGAATTGCCTTTAAGGACTTTACCTAGATGATTCATTGTACCACATATCCTTGATACCTGGGTTTATTGGGTAGGCATTTTGGATAGATGCTGCAGCGCTTAACATGAAGTAATTGTTAAACATATTTAAAGACTATATGCAATGTGATAAAATGGAACTTTTTAGCAACAGATAGGGGGCTGGAGTATGGGGTTGAGTACTCTAGTGCCTCTCCATAAGGACTTAATCCTGAAGCGGCAACCCAGGAGGGACCGTACAACCCCGAGTGTCAAATGGCTCTGACTTTAACCTATTATCTAGTTTGTACTAGCTCGTCTGTAGCTCCAGTAAGGGGTAAGAGGGTATCTTTCCTTTTTCTGTTAGGGTGTGCACCGTGCTGCGATGCCCACGTGTGCCATTCCTTTGTAGCTACGATTTGTTAGTGCAACTAGCTAAGGGTTTCATAGTGAAACTCTGCCACACTTCCTGGGAAGAGGTGTAGTGGGTCTCGCGAACCCTGGTATTGGGAATCACGGCTCGGTGGGTAAAGATGTACAATTTCTGCAGAAATAATTAACCTGTTATAACAGCCGTGCTCACGGATATGAGCGGTCTGGATCCTTCGAGATTAGTGGTTACTGTGGATGATGGATGATTGGGAATTGAGACAAAGCTTGATGATACTTTAACACCACTTGGGAATTGGGACTGTTCATTAAAGTAGTAATTCAGGTTGCTAAAAATTGATCAACTAAAATTGCGAACCGCAGTCAAACAGTGTCAAGCCTATTTGAGCCTCATAGATCCCTTTGATATACTTGCTAAGCATGGTGAGCTTACACTTGCTTTACATCCAATGAAAATCCCGGATGGGTAACAGATAATGGATATGAAGAGTTTCTGGAGGATTTCTAGGACTACTAGGAAGACGTTCACCAGTTGGAGTCCCTGTGACAGTTGGGCTAGCTTTTCCGCTGTGTTTGTAATAATATTGCCTTCGAGCAAACTTTGTATTTAACTTTATGATGAGATATGCGATGTAATAAGTACTTTACTTTGATACTATTGCAATTTGTGTTATATGTGTGTGTTTGGACATCCTGGGCGCACATATATGAGTACTTGGTTTTGCTTTGCAAAATTGGGTGCGACAAATTGGTATCAAAGCTATAACTGACTATAGGACGAACAACCTAGATAGAAATGGACGTTTTTAGGATTTCATTATCTTTATTTTACTACTTTTACTTTGCTATAAAATTTTTGCTTATATTCTGTTCTTTATCTGTTGCCAAAATTATTTTGTTCTAATACTCAACCTTTTCATTCTTGTAGATGGCCCGTACCAAGCAGACCCCGCGCAAGAGGACCATTCTGATGCCCACTAGGAGGACCAGGTTCACTTTGGGCAAGCGTGTCCCGGCACACCTTGTGGAGGCTTTAAGGAACCAAGAGGAGGAACCGCCTGTGGAGGTACCCATGGGGGAACCTCTAGAGGACTTGTTGGAAGATCCGATGCATGAAGAAACAGAGGAGGGACCCATGTTCGAGGGACCCATTGAGATAGAGGAGTCTGAGGAAGATCCCGAGGAAAGGCAGGAACAAGGTGGCCAGGAGGGAGCTGGTGACCCCGATGATGGAGATGGTTCTGATGATTCTGATGCTGACGGTGGAGATGGTGGAGACGATGGAGACGGTGGAGACGATGGGGATGATGACAATGATGATGATCACAATGCACCGTTGGCTCAGGGATGGACTGCGAAGATCCACTACGACTTGGAGGGTGATGGCTACTACCACCCTCGGCTTCTCGCACTTGTGCATCGCTACCACCCTGGAGGCACTATTCAGTACAGGACGGAGCATTGGACCCACCCCGACTACACCGGCTTCTGGGAGACAGAAGTGTACATCCGAGAGGGGACTCGGGTGCGCTACATCCACCGCGCCACCACTGCACGGCTCACATGTGCGGCCGTCATCAGGGATGCAGCTCGACAGGCGTTGATGGTCAACCGCGACCGTCACTTCGACGACATCGCCTGGGAGGATGACCGCTATCTTCCCCGCCGTCAGAGCGGACAGTCTACGTGCAACATCGCTACACCACTTGGAGAGGCGAACCTGAGGCTGAGGCCTACCCTATTGTGCTTGGCTAAGACCCACACTGACTTGGATCAGGCCTTGGATGAGCTCGATGTCATGGGGAGGGCCTACATGCAGCTGGCTCGTGAGAACGCTACACTGAAGCAGCAGCTGGGAGGTCTAGATGTGGAAGATTCAGGAGTACCCGCTTAGTCACCCCCGAGGACCAGAGGAGAGTCTGGAGACCCCAGCACCAGCACCACCATCGACCCATACCCATAGGAGAGTCTTAAAAATATGTAATAAGCACGCGTAGCTACGCGAGAGAGTATTTAGTTTCTTTCTTTTAATGGTTGGACCAGTGTTAGTTGCATGGTTGGATGTTTATCATTATGAATAATGTTTGATTTGGATCTTTGATATGATTGTGATGACTTGTGGGCATGTCCACGGTCATTTAGTTAAGGTTAAGGTTTAAGGATATTATGAATAAATAGTTGGGTTTCGTTTTATCATGCTGTCCATTCTGTATCTTCCGGA
This sequence comes from Miscanthus floridulus, assembly GCF_019320115.1. Taxonomy (NCBI): domain Eukaryota; kingdom Viridiplantae; phylum Streptophyta; class Magnoliopsida; order Poales; family Poaceae; genus Miscanthus; species Miscanthus floridulus. The sequence continues at coordinate 66,792,132 of NC_089593.1, forward strand.
ACAGTCTGTTTTTATCAGTTCATATCTCGTAATCTAGATACTCAAAGGTCATGAAATTTTTATGGAGATAAGTAGACTTCAACATCTTTCTTCTGGCTCTGGAATCACCTCAATAGCTATTATAAATTGTGAGATACAGCTGTTGTAAGTTGAGGTTTCTGTGCTGTCAGGATCCCAGAACAGTACTTCTTATCGTATGAATTTGACTAAGTAAACGTTGGAATCTGAAAAAGTGTTCTAAACGAAAGTTGTAGAGAATTTCATAAGCTTTCCAGAAAGGTATGCTACGCAATCATATGATAAACATAGAGTGAGATATGCTCGTTTTACAGCACTGCTGCTATCCAACTCCCTGGAAAAGTTCAGAACAAATATCTTCTTACATACCCTACATATATCTCTTGTCTACACCTACTCTTGTTACACCAGTATCTTGTAAGAGTTATATGCTTGGACATGTGAGACTTATATGATGCCTCTATAGATGGTGAACACCAGGAGGAACAACCAGGGAGGCGAGGAACTGCCACCACCACCCCCAGTCTCCATGGAGCAGCTGATGATGATGCAGACCTAGTTGCTTCAGCAGATGGCCCAGAACATGCAGAACATGGGGCAAGGGAATGGGAATGCACCCCCTCATGTCAGGGATAAGAGGGGAGAGTTTCTGAAAGGACACCCACCTGTATTCAAGCACTCTGCCGATCCACTCCAAGCTGATGATTGGCTACGTGCCATTGAGAGGCAACTGGAGATTGCCCAATGTGATGATAGGGAGAAAGTTTTATATGCTTCTGGATAGTTGCAGGGAGCTGCACAGGATTGGTGGGACTCATTCCGCTTCGGCCGCACCGAAGTTAATCCCATCACTTGGGCTGAGTTCCGTAGTGCCTTTCACACTCACCACGTGCCTGCAGGACTGATGAAGCTGAAGAAGAAGGAGTTCTTGGCTCTCAAGTAGGGGGGCATGACTGTTGCTGAATATCGTGACAAGTTTATACAATTGTCATGGTATGCACCTACTGAGGTAGACGAGGATGGAAAGAGGCAGAAACTATTTATGGAGGGCTTGAATGATGGTCTCCAGTACCAGCTGTTGTCCCATACCTTTGCTAACTTCCAACAGCTGGTGGACAAAGCTTTAGTGATTGAGAACAAGCGCCGCCAGATGGAGGACAAGAAGAGAAAATTTCAAGGACAGTAATCTGGGAGCAACTCTCGCTTCCGTACCAACTCTCAACAAACTCAACCTCAGCAGCGCTATCAAGGTCAGACAGGTCCCAACCGCAACCAGCAGCAGCAGCGTGCACAACAGCAGCAACAACAGTACAAGGCACCAGCTCAGCGCCAGCAGCAACCCAACAATGTACCAGTGAGAAATAATGCCCCCAATGCTCCGCAGAGGAATGGCGCACCAAAAGCGCCAAATGCAGTTAATGACAACAAGTGCTTCAATTGTGAAGAGCCGGGACATTACTCCAATAGATGCCCCAAGAAGACTAACTCACAGTAGAACTACGTTCGGGGAAAGGTGAACCATGTTACTGCTGAAACAGCTCAGGAGGCACTGGATGTGGTGATCGGTATGTTTCCGGTCAACTCAAACTCAGCTACAGTACTTTTTGATTCTGGTGCTTCGCATTCCTTCATAACATATACATTCATAAAGAAGCATGGTATTCCAGTAAGTGTTATGAAGAAACACATGTTAGTAAGCTCACCTGGTGGGGTAATGAAAGCAGAGTGGATATGCTTAGCTGCTAGTCTCAGCATAAGGGGGGTAGAATTTCAAGCAAATCTTGTAGTCATAAATTCCACCGGTATCGATGTCATCTTGGGTATGGATTGGCTAAGGTTGCAGAAAGCAGTTATTAATTGTGGTAATAGCTCGGTGAATCTTACCACTTCAACTGGAGAAGAAGTGGTGTTTGTGGCAACTCAGTCTGCTGCAGAAATCTATCGGGTTAATCAGTTGGAGGGCACAACCTTAGAAGATATAAGGATAGCAAATGAGTACCCAGATATCTTTCCTGGGGAATTGCCAGGTATGCCACCTGACCGAGACATCGAGTTTATAATTGAACTTTTACCTAGAACTGCACCCATAGCTAAGAGACCCTATAGAATGGGAGTGAATGAATTAGCAGAACTTAAGAAACAACTAAGGGAATTGTTAGATAAGGGTTATGTTCAACCTAGTTCATCACCTTGGGGTGCACCAGTACTATTTGTAGAAAAGAAGGATGGTACACAAAGGATGTGCATAGACTACAGGTCACTTAATGAGGTCACAATTAAGAACAAGTACCCATTACCTAGGATTGATGACCTATTTGACCAATTGAAAGGGGCTTGTGTGTTTTCCAAGATTGATCTTCGATCTGGATACCATCAGTTGAGGATAAGGCGTACTGACATCCCCAAGACCGCCTTTGTGACCCGCTATGGACTGTATGAGTTCATAGTCATGTCTTTTGGTTTGACTAATGCACCTGCCTACTTCATGTATCTGATGAACAAAGTATTCATGGAGTACCTTGATAAGTTTGTCGTCGTGTTCATTGATGACATACTAGTGTATTCTAAGAATGAAGAAGAACATGAAGGACATTTGAGATTGGTGTTGCAAAAGCTTAGAGAACATCAACTTTATGCCAAGTTCAGCAAATGTGAGTTCTGGCTAAAAGAAGTATCTTTCCTTGGTCACATAATCTCTAATGGAGGAGTAGCAATAGATCCCAAGAAGGTTAGAGATGTGTTGAGTTGGAAGCCACCTAAAGATGTTAGTGAGATTCGGAGTTTTCTAGGTATGGCTGGGTATTATAGGAGATTCATCGAGGGATTCTCTAAGTTAGCCAAGCCCATGACTGCGTTGTTAGAGAAGAATGCCAAATTTGTATGGACTAAACAATGCCAGGATAGTTTTGAGGAGTTGAAGAAGAGACTGACTTCTGCTCCAGTGCTCATCTTACCTGATCTCACCAAAAGTTTCTCTATCTATTGTGATGCCTCACGGCAAGGTCTAGGAGGTGTTCTTATGCAAGAAGGCAGAGTTGTTGCCTACGCATCTAGACAGCTGAGAAAACATGAGCTAAATTATCCGACTCATGATCTAGAATTGGCAGCTGTGGTGCATGCTCTTAAGATTTGGAGGCACTACTTGATTGGTCATAAGTGCGAGATTTACACGGACCATAAGAGTCTGAAGTATATATTCACGCAGTCATATCTGAATCTGAGGCAGCGTAGATGGCTCGAGTTAATCAAGGATTATGATTTGGATATCCACTATCACCCGGGAAAGGCTAATGTTGTAGCAGATGCCTTGAGTAGAAGGAGTTATGTGAACGTGGCCTATACAACTCAACTACCTGAAGAGTTGTGTGAGGAGTTCAAATACTTGAATTTAGGTATTGTGGCCAACACCATGGAGTTAGAGGTGGAATCTACACTGGAACAAGAGATTCGTAAAGGACAGTTGGGTGATGAGAGGATCAAGGATATTGCAGAGCGTATAGTGATTGGTAAAGCCCTAGGATTCCATATGGATGATCAAGGGACAGTATGGTTCGGTAAAAGGATTTGTGTGCCAGAAGTAAAATCTATTAGGGAGTTTATCTTGAGGGAAGCTCATGACTCAGCCTATTCCATACACCTAGGAAGTACTAAAATGTATCTCGATCTTAAAGAGAGGTACTGGTGGTATGGACTAAAAAAGAGACGTAGCAGAACATGTGGCTATATGTGACACGTGCCAAAGAGTGAAAGCAGAACATCAGAGGCCAGCAATTTACTACAGCCTATGAAGATACCCGAGTGGAAATGGGAAGAAGTTGGAATAGACTTTATAGTTGGATTACCCCGTACACAGAGAGGATTTGACTCTATCTGGGTGATTGTTGATCGACTGACAAAAGTGACCCATTTCATTCCGGTCAAGGTAACTTATTCAAGTGCAAAGTTAGCAGAGTTATATATGGAAAGGATTGTATGTTTACATGGTGTACCAAAGAAGATCATTTCGGATAGGGGTACATAGTTCACATCACATTTTTGGCAGAAATTGCATGAGTCAATGGATACGAAGTTGAACTTTAGCTCAGCTTACCATCCTCAAACAGATGGACAGACCGAAAGGACAAATCAGATCTTAGAGGATATGCTAAGAGCTTGTGCTCTGCAGTATGGGACAAGTTGGGATAAGAGTTTACCTTATGCCGAATTCTCCTACAATAATAGCTACCAAAAGAGTCTTAAAATGGCACCGTTTGAGGCATTGTATGGCAGGAAGTGCAGAACACCATTGTTTTGGAATCAAACGGGGGAAAGCCAAGTCTTTGGACCAGATGTTTTGCAACTGGCAGAAAAACAAGCGCAAACAATAAGGCAAAACCTAAAGGTTGCACAGTCCCGACAGAAAAGCTATGCGGACACAAGGAGAAGAGATTTGGCATTTGAAATTGGTGATTTTGTCTATCTCAAAGTTTCACCTATGAAAGGAGTAAAGAGATTCCATACCAAGGGAAAGTTGTCCCCCAGGTATGTGGGACCATTCAAGATCATCAACAGGAGAGAAGTTGCTTACCAGTTAGAGTTACCGGAGCAGCTCTCAGGTGTTCATGATGTTTTCCATGTGTCACAACTTAAGAAATGTTTGAGAGTACCTGAGGAACAACTACCTTTGGAAGAACTGGATATCCGAGGGGATCTATCATACAAAGAATATCCAGTAAGAATCCTAGAAACAGCGGAGAGAATCACAAGGAGCAAAATAATAAGAATGTGCAAGGTTCAGTGGAACAGACACTCAGTGGATGAGGCAACGTGGGAAAGAGAGGAAGATCTGAGAACTGACTATCCCAATCTCTTTGAACCATCCGAATCTCGAGGACGAGATTCATCCTAAGGGGGGTAGGTTTGTAACACCCAAAATTCTACTGCAAATTAACTATTAAATTCTTGCCCTATTTATACATTTTCTAGGTATTTCTAACATAGACCAAATAATAAATATTTGAATAAATAAAATAAACTATAAGTTTAGAAACTTGTTTGTTGCATTCATGCCGAGTCATATGGATTTTGATTGAGTGTAGGGCTAGATGATTTGAAGTTTGCATTCAAAACTTATTTGAATTTGGCTTAAAAATGAAAATGGAGAAAATAGAATTTGATAAACATTTGATTTGAAAAAAAAAATATATAAGAAAGTCACCTTCTGGCCTAATCCAGCCAGCCTGGCCTTCTTCTCCCTCCTCCTCCCACGGCCTGCCTTGCCTGGCGCGGCCCACCGGCAATTGCTCCACGCTGACGCGCTGGCCCGCACCCCGCGCGGCCCAGTTTGCCACCCGCGCGTGCGCAGTCAACTCGGCCGGCCTTCATCGCTGAGCCAGCCCACCAGCGCAGCCGGCTCGGCCGCGGCCTGCCTCGGCTTCACCCGCAAGCGCCTTGCCCTTCTCTCTCGCTGCGTGTCTGGACCCACTCGTCAGCCGCGTCGTCCACCTTCCTTCCTCGGCGCTCCCCTTCCTTCTTTTGCCCGGCCATGGCGCGGCACCGATGGAAAGCCACCGGCGCCCGTTTGGAAGGTGCCGAACCCCTCCCTGCTTCCCTTCCTTTCTTACCGCAGCCGCCCACCTATAAAGGCCGAGCCTCCCCTCAGCCCTTCTCCATCTTTGCCCGCTACTGTGAGCTACCGCCGCCGGTGAGAACCCCCCCCCTCCCGAGCGCGAACGCCGATGCCAAGGCCACCCGAAGCACGGCCGGACCTCCCCGCGCCCGTAGGTACTCCCCATTTCGCGTTTTGGTGTTGTTTTGCCCGGCTACACCCTCACCCGCGCGCCTTTTCTCTCTCCAGCTCGCGGCCGCCGTCGACGACCAGCCTCGGAGCCTTCCCGGACGCCGCGTTCCCCTCCAGGCGACTCACGGTGAGCCCCTCCATCTTCCCGTGCCCTCAGACCTTGCTTTGGCGCCCTGGGAAGCCGTAGCCCAAGGTCCAGTCGCACCGGCCATGGCGCCGCCGGCCTCTCTTTCTTCCCCGGCGAGCCACCGCCCGGTTTTCACCCTGCGCCGTTGGATCTAGCGTGGATGGCCAGGATTAGGTACCGGTTGGGTTTAAGTGGCCGGTCCACCGTAGACTCGTGGACCTGGCGCACCGTGCCGCGTCAGCGCGCCCACGCCCGCGTGGTGCACCGCGCCCAATGAACAGCCGCCGTGTGTCGATGAGTCAGCAGCCCCGGTCAGTCGTCGGGTCAAACCCTAGTCAACCGAGCGCGTTTTGCAGAAAAGCCCCCGCTTTTTCCAGTAATCAACCCGCGGTCCAGTCCAGTTCAAACTAATTTTTATTTAGTCCTATTTTTATTCGTTCAAGTCCCTGAAGTTTCCAGAAATAGTATGCCCGGTCCAGATTTCATTTAAATTCAGATTTTTAATTATTTTAATTCGAAAATAGGTTAGTTTATTTACAGAATTGCCATTACATCTTATTTCATGCATAACTTTCACGTTTTAAGTCCGATTTGAGTGATTCTTTCGCTCATGTGTTCGTAGAAATGCGTAGAACAGATCTGTAAGCTTTCCAACATATGTTTTCACTATTTGGTGTACTGTTCTAATAGAGTTCTATCTTGTATGCATGTAATGATTGGAATGATGCTTGATTGATGATTGGATCACGATTAGAGGGTGAGCCATTCGAGGTGACTGAGGACCCCCAGCAGGATCAGCAGTACTCCCAGGACGACTTTGAGGAAGGCAAGTGTACCAAAGGCCCCTTGTTACCTATGAACTACTACCACTTACATTCATGCATGAGTTTAACTTGAATTGCCTTTAAGGACTTTACCTAGATGATTCATTGTACCACATATCCTTGATACCTGGGTTTATTGGGTAGGCATTTTGGATAGATGCTACAACGCTTAACATGAAGTAATTGTTAAACATATTTAAAGACTATATGCAATGTGATAAAATGGAACTTTTTAGCAACAGATAGGGGGCTGGAGTACGAGGTTGAGTACTCTAGTGCCTCTCCATAAGGACTTAATCCTGAAGCGGCAACCCAGGAGGGACCGTACAACCCCGAGTGTCAAATGGCTCTGACTTTAACCTATTATCTAGTTTGTACTAGCTCATCTGTAGCTCCAGTAAGGGGTAAGAGGGTATCTTTCCTTTTTCTGTTAGGGTGTGCACCGTGCTGCGATGCCCACGTGTGCCATTCCTTTGTAGCTACGATTTGTTAGTGCAACTAGCTAAGGGTTTCATAGTGAAACTCTGCCACACTTCCTGGGAAGAGGTGTAGTGGGTCTCGCAAACCCTGGCATTGGGAATCACGGCTCGGTGGGTAAAGATGTACAATTTCTGCAGAAATAATTAACCTGTTATAACAGCCGTGCTCACAGATACGAGCGGTCTGGATCCTTCGAGATTAGTGGTTACTGTGGATGATGGATGATTGGGAATTGAGACAAAGCTTGATGATACTTTAACACCACTTGGGAATTGGGACTGTTCATTAAAGTAGTAATTCAGGTTGCTAAAAATTGATCAACTAAAATTGCGAACCGCAGTCAAACAGTGTCAAGCCTATTTGAGCCTCATAGATCCCTTTGATATACTTGCTAAGCATGGTGAGCTTACACTTGCTTTACATCCAATGAAAATCCCGGATGGGTAACAGATAATGGATATGAAGAGTTTCCGGAGGATGTCCAGGACTACTAGGAAGACGTTCACCAGTTGGAGTCCCTATGACAGTTGGGCTAGCTTTTCTGCTGTGTTTGTAATAATATTGCCTTCGAGCAAACTTTGTATTTAACTTTATGATGAGATATGCGATGTAATAAGTACTTTACTTTGATACTATTGCAATTTGTGTTATATGTGTGTGTTTGGACATCCTGGGCGCACATATATGAGTACTTGGTTTTGCTTTGCAAAATTGGGTGCGACACCGATGGAAGAGCAAGAAGAACAAGAACAACGACAAGGACAATCGATGAAAGAGGATGACACACCCCACCTTGACATGGAAAGAGGCTGGGAGATGGAAGCATACAACCTCACCAAGAATCACGAGTTCGACCACACGCCGTTGTATGACCCCACGCTTCTCTAGGCAATAGGTATGGATGTCAAATTCATCTCTATTTGGAAAGCCATTGGGTTGGAGGAAGTCGATCCCATTTGGGAACAAGGTTCTTGTCTCTTAACCATTCAATTTTTATGCTCACTAAAAGAAGTTGACAATGGGATCACCTTCCGCTTGTTTAAAATAGAATATTTTTGCACTTGGAAAGATCTTGCTCAACACATAGGTTTCCAATAAAGATGCTTAATTGACTTAGATAATGCTCTTAGAGGTTTTAATCGCCATAAATTTTGGAATGAAATTTTGGGTCAAAACGTAGTTGGAAAATTTCAACCTCGTAACATGGACATCCAACACCCCACTTTGAGGCTCATGCATCGTTGTATCACCATGACTTTGTTCTCTAGGCAAGATATTCAAGTTGTTCATAATACCAAAATGCAAGTACTCTATGCCATGATTAAAAAGATTAAAATTGCTCCTGTCAAAGAAATATTCAAGTACTGGTTAGAGTTGCTCAAATTGTTTTCTACTTCCACATCTTGTACATCTATTGTCACTCGTATTGCCACTAGTGTTGGTGCGATGGAAGATCGAGATGTAGATTATATTTTGACTCTACGTATTATTATCGATGAGCATTACTTGTTGCAAGGGCATCACTTGAAAGATAATGTAGCTGGACAACTTGTATTTTTCTTCTAGGGGTGTACAAATGAAATCCCGTCACCTAACCCAGATCTTCATTTGTATAATTCCCCTGCACTAACCTTCCCTCTTATTCCACAAGAGAAAGCTCATAGAAGTTCTATGTCTGGCAGGATGACTAGAAGTAGAGCTAGAAATGAAGCAAGTAGTTCACAGCAGCCGCAACCGCAACATTTTCTAACTATGCCCCAGGTGTTCCACATGGAGTCATTCTCGACTGGGCAAGTGCCGGGGTTCACACCTATGTAACATCCCGGTTGGGATCATACTCCGCAGACACACGAGGCTGGAGGATCTAGATGGGCAGAGGCTAACGCCACAACATGGACGATGCACTCATCCGACTCCATGGGACTACCCCCACCTGTGTATCCTCGACCGTCGGTCTTAGACCATCAAGGATGGGAGGATGTTAACACCCGTCTCGGAGGATTAGAATTCCACACTGGTGAGATCCAAAACACACTTCATGCTCACGTGCAGGATTTGGCCCAGTGGCATCAGCAGCAGCAGCAACAGAAGGCACAAATAAATTCGATGTTGAAGCAACAACACGACGCAGAGGTGGTCTATTGGCGGTTCATGGGATACAATCCTGGACCATAGGTGGCGAGTTAGCTTGGGGGAGGACCCCCGTAGAGGTAAGTAATATCTTTTATTTTATATATTTTTTATTTTCGCATTATTTATTTCCTGCATTTATACAATTATTAGCATTCAAAAAAATCAAAACAATATAAAATAAAAAAAAGAAATATGATAAAAAACAACAAAAATATTTATTCCACTCTCATGTGTGATTTAAGAATGTTTAGTTTATCCTTTGTTGAAATGATAAATAGTTGCTCTGTCTATAATTCATTTGTGCCTAGGCTGTAACTTAGTATTCCCCAAGATTTAAGTTTGTTGGCTAAAATGTCTCATCCTAAAACTTGAAACTTATGGTTTGCAAAAGTACAATCCTTTTCTAAGTTGTTGCAAGTTATGATATGATAAATAAAATATGCTATGACTTTATTCTAAAAGAAACTTGACATTCGGAGTTTTTTTATTTAAAAAAATGCTAAAATCAAAAGTTCCTCAATAATTATGAATTTCTACCACGGTCATATGACATGATTCAAATTCAAAACCTTAGTCATACGCTACTTGTATTCACATTGAGTTTTGTCAAATTATTGTGACCCTTGTATAGATTCTCGTCATGCACCCATGATCAAGATTCATGTACACCCACAAATATAATGCTAACTCTTACTCTGAGAGTTATGCAAAAATATGTTTTTTCTGTCCACTAAATAAAAACTCCATTCATTTATCAAGACTCTTTCTCTCCAAAGTTTTTGTGTGCCAAAAAGAAGTATGGGGCTATGCTAAAAAAAGAGAGTATCAAAAAGAGAGAAAGTCATGATCAAAGGAGTACAAAAAATGTTAGGATTAGGAAATATTCCACACACTTGCACATCTTGATCAAAGCGTATGACTTGCATCTCCTTGGATCCAGTTTTTGACTTAGCAATATATGTGATGCAAGTATGCCTCTCATTCATACCTCCCTAAAACTCCACCCAAAGCATTTTTAGAGATAGGATGAAAAGAAGGCAAAATAATCAAATGCCTTGGTGAGGATCATACACATTGAGCGATCGAGTGGATCATTTGAGGAACTTACATTTCATTTTGCAAAACTCATAAAACCTTTGGATAGAAGATTGATCAAAGAATGAATGACTGGTAATTCTGTTAAAACCGTTATATTTTGCAACCACCTAAGACTTGGAAAAGCAATAAGCCCCATGGGAGTTAAGTTAAAAGGGTGGATAGAATGCCAAACTTATTTAAGTTGAGAAAGAATACTTAGTTATAGGTAGGGATGAAAACGGATCGGATACGAACGGATATCACTCATATTATATTTGTTTTCATATTTCTGTTCGGATTCGGATTCGGACACAGATAGCGTTCGCATACATATACGAATATGGATTGACTCGGTTACGGATATGAATAATGAGTATTGAATACGGTATGAATCGGATTCGGAGAAGGTCGGATACAAATATCTATTCGGATATTGAGTAAAAGCAGCATATATATATATATCATACGTGCGCAAACCATTACACCACTCTATGAGTCCATAATCCATCTAGATTAAGCCAAAAGACTAAAGAGTAAAGCAACAAATAAGATAAAGATATAGATACATCATACATCAAACAAAATACAAGCACCAATCTTCGTGGCATGAGTAGAAATAGCCAAGCTCATGGCTTCATGGGTCTCATGGAGTCATGGTCATGGATTCAAGATCTACAATCCTTATATAGGCCATTTTTTCATTTAAGAAAGTTTGAACAAAATGTAGTTCAAATTTGTGACTAGTGTTTGATAAAACTTTCTCAAATGGGAAAATGAGCTATGTAACAATTGTAGATCTTGCTGAGATGATCAAACTTGGTATTCAGAGTTTTTTCATCTGAGGTCATTTAGTGTCTCATTTGAGCAAGTTTACCAAGTCAAATTTGGTCAAATGAAAAAACAACACTTTGACTCTAATATTATGATCTCTAAATGACTTCAAATTGAAAAGTTTTGAGTACCAAGTTTGTTCAACTCATCAAGATCTACAATTGTTGTTTTGGTCAACTTTCCATTTGAGATAGTTTGGATGGTTCAAATTTGTGATTTTTAAATTTCGATGCCTACAAACTAGTTTTCGGAACCCTAGATTGTCTCAAATTGAAAAGTTTTGAATACCAAGTTTGTTCATCTCATCAAGATATACAATCCTTATATAGGCCATTTTTTCATTTGAGAAAGTTTGTATAAAATGTAGTTCAAATTTCACAAGTGTGTGACATAGTTTTAGAAAGTCTATATGAGATTCAAGAATTTATGACTAGTGTTTGATAAAAATTTCTCAAATGGGAAAATGAGCTATGTAACAGTTGTAGATCTTGCTGAGATGATCAAACTTGGTATTCAGAGTTTTTTCATCTGAGGTCATTTAGTGTCTCATTTGAGCAAGTTTGACCAAGTTAAATTTGGTCAAACGAAAAAACAACACTTTGACTCTAGTATTATGAACTCTAAATGACTTCAAATTGAAAAGTTTTGAATACCAAGTTTGTTCAACTCATCAAGATCTACAATTGTTGTTTTGGTCAACTTTCCATTTGAGATAGTTTGGATGGTTCAAATTTGTGATTTTTAAATTTCGATGCCTACAAACTAGTTTTCGGAACCCTAGATTGTCTCAAATTGAAAAGTTTTGAATACCAAGTTTGTTCAGCTCATCAAGATATACAATCCTTATATAGACCATTTTTTCATTTGAGAAAGTTTGAACAAAATGTAGTTTAAATTTCACAAGTGTGTGACATAGTTTTAGAAAGTCTATATGAGATTCAAGAATTCGTGACTAGTGTTCGATAAAACTTTCTCAAATGGGAAAATGATCTATGTAACAATTGTAGATCTTGCTAAGATGATCAAACTTGGTATTCAGAGTTTTTTCATCTGAGGTCATTTAGTGTCTCATTTGAGCAAGTTTGACCAAGTCAAATTTGGTCAAATAAAAAAACAACACTTTGACTCTAGTATTATGAACTCTAAATGACTTCAAATTGAAAAGTTTTGAATACCAAGTTTGTTCAACTCATCAAGATCTACAATTGTTGTTTTGGTCAACTTTCCATTTGAGATAGTTTGGATGGTTCAAATTTGTGATTTTTAAATTTCGACGCCTACAAACTAGTTTTCGGAACCCTAGATTGTCTCAAATTGAAAAGTTTTGAATACCAAGTTTGTTCAGCTCATCAAGATCTACAATCCTTATATAGGCCATTTTTTCATTTGAGAAAGTTTGAATAAAATGTAGTTTAAATTTCACAAGTGTGTGACATAGTTTTAGAAAGTCTATATGAGATTCAAGAATTCGTGACTAGTGTTTGATAAAACTTTCTTAAATGGGAAAATGAGCTATGTAACAATTGTAGATCTTGCTGAGATGATCAAACTTGGTATTCAGAGTTTTTTCATCTGAGGTCATTTAGTGTCTCATTTGAGCAAGTTTGACCAAGTCAAATTTGGTCAAATGAAAAAACAACACTTTGACTCTAGTATTATGAACTCTAAATGACTTCAAATTGAAAAGTTTTGAATACCAAGTTTGTTCAACTCATCAAGATCTACAATTGTTGTTTTGGTCAACTTTCCATTTGAGATAGTTTGGACGGTTCAAATTTGTGATTTTTAAATTTCGACGCCTACAAACTAGTTTTCGGAACCCTAGATTGTCTCAAATTGAAAAGTTTTGAATACCAAGTTTGTTTAGCTCATCAAGATCTACAATCCTTATATAGGCCATTTTTTCATTTGAGAAAGTTTGAATAATATCCAGATAATATCCGTTTTAATATCCGGATATATCCGATACTTAACCGGATTATCCGATATCCGCCGGATATCGATGATATTACATCCGTATTTGATATCCGCCTAAGATATCCGTTTTATTATCCGTATCCGAAAAAAAATCTGGATATCCGAGTAACTATCCAGATAAGTGTTCATATTTGTTCGGTCGAACGGACGGTCGAATAAATATCTGTACCGTTTTCATCCATAGTTATAGGCATGGCACTTGTAAATTATATTCGGCATAGTAACAACTCTAGATCAACAACCAATAACTTAGCTATTTGCTCGGGACGAGCAAAGGTTAAGCTTGGGGGATCTTGTTGGCGGTCTTTAACGATCAAATTCGACCGCCAACTAAGGTACAAAAAGAGAAGAAATTGGCAATCTTAAACACATATGCATTTACTATTAAGTATTAACTAAGTTCCACATGTATTTGGAGAATATTGTTTTTTGCAGGACATAAACACAAATACATGGAAAAATTCACTGAAAGGCACTTTTCGACTTTGATTCATGCAAAGGAACAATGGAGACGCCCGTCAACTCGACTCAACCAGCCAAAGTACCCACCAAGGAGTGATCTAGGTCCAGCCCACAGCCCACCACGCAAAGGCGATGATGAGGCGGCCTGGTTAGGGGGCAGCCGACCCTCCATCAGCTCCTCTCGGTCACCCCTTCGCATGTGGACATGCTAAGGCGGTGTAGCTCGGGACTTCACGTAAAGAATAACTATAGCACCGCCCTTACTCCTTGTATAAATAGAGGGGTACCCCCCCTCTACAACACACACTATTTGGCATACTCACACACCACTTGAGTTCCCTCACACCTCACTTAGTTGTAGCTTTACTTTTAGTAGTTTAGAGCAAGGCAAAGCTATCTTGGAGAGCTTGGCTCCTTAGAAGAAGAGACCTTTAGGTATGAATAGAAACATGAGTTCTTCCAAAGTTATCCTCTCATATTATAATTATAGTCATACTTATGAACTAGAGTATAGTTATTGTGTTATAATCTTGATATATGAACTAGTCTATAGTTTGTGTATCATGAGAATAGCACACATGACTTTATGCTTAACTACTCATATAACTTATATAATTAGGATTAGAGCTAAGTTGAGGTGGTGGCTCATCGTGCTTTCGGGTGTGTCCAAGTCCTTTACCTGCTGATCCGTAGGGTCAGGGACCCAAGGGGATTTGGGTAGTTTCTGTATACGCAAGCATGGTGCTTGGGTATGGAGAGTTAGGTGAATGCATTGTCCCTCTCCACGGTCGAGGTGGTAGGCGGCAGGTGGTGATAGCCCTGTCCGTCCCTTATAATCCCTCATGTTCGTTTGGGATGTAGGAGTCTAAATTACCACATGAGGTTGCTAGCAGACTAGTACTCGGTGGCCTCCTGACTTGCTTCACATTTAGCCCTAAAACTAATTATGTAACTTGTATGATCATTAACTAATCTTTGTATGACTATACTAGATCAATGCCTACTTGAATTAGGATTATTCTTTTATTCTTTCTTTTTATTTTATCCTTTGAGGAATGCCAAGTGTGTGTCCACTATCTTGAAATCACCATTTTTATCCCTGATATATATATTGGTGTACTTGCAAGCATTATTATTCACGATCATATCCATACTAGACTCTTAATCAATAAATGCCTTCCTTTGGGAAAATATAAATAACGATGCCCTGAATATATTCTTGTGAAATGCTACAATGATAGCTCCGTGCACTTATGGATAAATATCTAAAATTATTAAGGAACTATCAAGGCTATTTCTTAGTAGCATTGCTACATACTAGTGATGTTGCTAAGAAATACCAACAAGGCACTTCTGACGCCGTTTCTAGGGATACAAACCTAGTAGCTATGCTAAGAAGTGCCAATAACCCCCAAGAAAGGCAAGGCGACCTTTGTCACTCACAATAATAATTTTGTGAAGGGAGCAATATTGCAAGAACAAGAGCAAGAATGCTAATGTATCCTCAATCAAATTTGATTCTTGTTATATGCTTACCAAGGGTGTGAATGGTGTGCATGCTAAGTTCATTAGTGCACCAATTGTGGGCTCAAAGAAGAAAGCCATTTGGGTGCCAAAGAGCTTAGTAACTAACCTTGAGGACCCAAGCAAGTTTGGGTACCTAAAAAGAATTGATCTTCTTTTATAGGTCAATTACAAAGCTGGAGGAAGGCATTAGGTGCTTGATAGTGGGTGCACACAACACCTGGCCGGTGATTCAAGAATGTTCAATTCAATCAACACAAGTGATAGCAATGGGGTTGATAGTATAACATTTGGTGATAATAGCAAAGACAAGGTCAAGGGGCTTGGTAAGATTGCAATATCCAATGACTTGTGCATTTCCAATGTGCTACTAGTAGAGAGCTTGAACTTCAACCTATTATTGGTAGCTCAAGTATGTGATCTTGGTTTCAAGTGCATATTTGGTGTGGATGATGTAGAGATCATAAGTGTAGATGGCTCTAACATGATATTCAAAGGATTTAGATATGAGAATCTATACTTGGTTGATTTTAATGCTAGAGAAGCTCAATTGTCAACATGTTTGCTCACTAAGTCTAGCATGGATTGGTTATGGCATAGAAGGCTTGGTCATGTTGGAATGAAATAATTGAACAAGTTGATTAAGCATGATCTAGTAAAGGGCTTGAAAGATGTCATATTTGAAAATGATAAGCTATGTAGTGCATGTCAAGCCGGAAAGCAAGTTGGTAACACACATCCTAAGAAGAGAATGATGAGCACATCTAAGGAATTTGAGTTGTTGGACATGGACTTATTTGGACCAACCACATACACTAACATTGGTGAAAATAAATATGGATTTATAGTAGTGGATGATTTCACTAGATATACATAGGTGTCCTTTCTTGTTGATAAGAGTGATGTGTTTGCAATCTTCAAGACATTCATCAAGAGAATACAAAATGAGTTTGAAATAACCATCAAGAGAGTGAGAAGTGACAATTGTAGTGAGTTTAAGAAGACAAGAGTTGATGAGCTTTATGATGAGTTTGGAATTAGACATTAATTCTTGGTCAAGTACACTCCATAATCAAATGGCCTAGTTGAGAGGAAAAATAGAACATGATTGACATGGCAAGATCAATGTTGAGTGAGTACGATGTGAGTCATTCATTTTGGGCCAGAGCAATCAACATGGCTTGCTACTATAGCAACCGCCTCTATTATCACCCAATAATGGAGAAGGCACCATATGAGCTCCTGATTGGAAGAAAGCCAAACATTGCATACTTTTGGGTTTTTAGTTGCAAATACTACATATTAAAGAAAGGCACTAGATTGAGAAAGTTTGAGAATAAGTGTGATGAATGCTTCTTGCTTGGTTACTCCACTACTAGCAAAGCTTATAGAGTTTGGAATTTAGCCAGTGGTACTCTTGAGAAGGTGCATGATGTTGAATTTGATGAAACCAATGGTTCCCAAGAGGAAGATGAGAATCTAGATGATGTGAGAGGCACTCAATTGGTCAATGCAATGAAGAACATGGACATTGGTGACATAAGGCCTAGAGAGGTGATTGGTGTTGAAGATGGCAAGAATCAAGTGCTCTCTAACTCAAATGTGCAAGCTAGTGGTTCTCATGATCAAAATCAAGCTAGTGCAAGTGATGACAAAGAGCAAGATCAACAACAATGATCAACAAAGTGCAAGCAATCAAGTTCAAGTGCTCCAACCAACCAATATTGCAAGAGATCATCCTTTGGACTCCATAATTGGTGATACATCAAGAGGTGTGAAAACTAGATCAAGATTGGCATCATTTTGTGAGCATTTCTCATTTGTGTCATCCATTGAACCTAAAAAGATAGATAAAGCTTTGAAAGATGTTGATTGGGTGAATGCTATGCATGAAGAGCTAAACAACTTCACAAGAAATCAAGTATGGAAATTAGTTGAGAGATCTAAGGATCATAATGTGATTGGAACAAAGTGGGTCTTTTGGAACAAGCAAGATCAAGATGAGATAGTAGTAAGGAACAAAGCAAGATTAGTGGCTTAAGGTTATACTCAAGTTAGGTCTTGACTTTTGAGAAACATATACCTCGGTTGCAAGATTAGAAGCAATTAGGATCTTGTTAGCCTATGCTTGTGCCCACAACATCAAGTTATACCAAATGGATGTTAAGAGTGCATTTCTCAAAGGGTACATTAATGACCTTGTGTATGTTAAGGAATCTCTCAGTTTTGAAGATGACAAGAAACCCAACCATATCTACAAGTTGAAGAAGTCATTGTATGGATTGAAGCACGCACCAAGAGCATGGTATGAGAGGTTGAGGGATTTCCTACTCTCTAAGGGATTCAAGATGGGTAAGGTTGACACCACTCTCTTCACTAAGAAGATAGGCAATGACATGTTTATGTTGCAAATCTTTGTTGATGACATTATCTTTGGATCAACCAATCAAGATTTTTGTGAGGAGTTTGAAAAGATAATGGCAAATGAGTTTGAGATGTCCATGATTGGAGAGCTTAGTTACTTCCTTGGTCTTTGTTGGTGTTTATTAACTTATCACTTGTTTAAGTAGCCACCTAATATTGTCAACATTTTTTAACAGAACTTTTACTAAGTTGTCATCCCTAGTGATGATGCTAGAAATGCTTGTTGGTACTATCTAGTACCACTACTAGAATGACACTGAGAAGTACTTCTAATATTTTATGTGACTAGAAAAATGTAAATATATATATGAAGGGATTTGCACGTGCACAAATAATTATACCATTGCAGCACTTCATCCAGGAGTATTCCAGGTATTGTTATTTATATTTTTACCACAGGGAAGGACGAGCAGTTGGAATATATTAATAACTTATACATATGATGGAGAAATAAACTATAACCAACTTCTACTCACAACAGGGGTAAGTCAAGAGATAAATATGATAAGAATGATAAATGATAAATAATCACTCAGAGTACTCCTTTCTATGGCATTAGCATTGCTAGATAGAATATTAGTGGAATGATTCCTAAGTCATTCTTAATTACAAGTCAAAGCATACGTTGATTAGTGCAATTACACTTAGTAGTCATGGCTAAGATCAACTTCATATCTACACATAAGGGATATTACTAAGGAAGATTAAGAACAAAGCTTGTCTTCCTTCGTTACTAAATCCTAGTTGTCCTAGATTCGGGGAGTGGACTATAAAGGACTCAACGTGAGTGTCACTTCCACGATCTACCACATGGCCTAGAATATAGGGTGCATTCGCAGGTAAACAATGTATAAGCACCACGCTTACACAATGTCAACCACTCACCCCTGATACCTTAGTGCGAGCGCTATACGAACTTATGCTTGAATATGATCATAATCTAACTATACTAAGCATATAATCAAAGTAGACGATGAACATGATAACTAGGAATATGAATAATATTAAGAACAACATCGAATCAATTGTAGCAAACATATAAATAATGAAAGATATAAAAGCGGATACAAGGGGCTATACCAAACCATGCTCTTAATAAGATCTAGAATCCAAGCGAAGCTTGCCTTCCTCTATACCTAGCCTAGCTAGCTATGCCCTAGAATATGGTGGAGCTCTAAGGATAACTAGGGTTTTTGTCTTCTCAAATGACTTGATTCATCAGGGAGGGGGTAAGGGCTGGTATATATAGGCCATGGCATCAATTATGAGTTCTCGGATCAAACCAACTTGAAAGGACGACATAGATGCAAACCTTAAGGCGGTGGAGAACCGACATTCGAAGAAGGAGGCTGACAGTGGGCCCCACAGGCCAGTCAGCCTGTAGGTGGGGGCAGCCTCTTGCCCTCTACCGTGGTGTCGTGTCCTCTAGAGTCTTCTAGATCCTTCTAGTGTCCATCTTGTTGTGGATAAGTGCGATTAACTCTGACATATAAGTCCACCTTGACGGTTTTCTAGATAAACCCTGCTGAAAACACAGATTTACCAAAACTTGTGGAATTTGTTAGTTTAAACACCTTGTTGGTTTATAATGTTTATTAACTACCATCAACAAACTCCCCCAAGCTTAAACTTTGCTCATCCTTGAGCAATGCTAAACTTAGCAAATGGATTAGGAGTTGCTTCAATGTTTTCACTCCTCAAAAGTACACATGCGTTCAAACAAGAATTCTTCTCCGGATTAGAATAAATCGATCTGACTTTCAAACTTACCCATATTACCATCAACCATGGGGCTTCTTAGCCTTCACTTAGGTCTTGAGCAATTAAAAGACAGAACGATCAAGTCAAGCACTATATCTCAAGTTCTTTGTTCAACCATTATTCTAGAGTTTTTATAGGTTTTCAAAATAAAACTCGGAGCTTCCATTGTATGACTCTCTCAAGTCTCTCAATATATGTGGTATTTGTGGATCCTCACCAAGGCAATAATGATGTTATGCCTTTTTCTTTCTACAACTAAGGCTTATGTAGAGCTCATAGGAGTGGAGAAAACATGAAAGCGCATACTTGTAATACACATATTATAAAGTCAAACCTCAGATCCAAAGAGAGTTAAGTCATACAATCAAATCAAGATGTGCATGTGTATGGATGTATGGTGCACATATATATGGTGGCTAACCAAATTCTACTATGCTCCTTGAAAACATCTCTCTTTTGAAACTTGAAAATATTTACAAGAAAACATGGGCTATCTTATTCATCTTTTTTTTTCAGGCGGGCATCTGAGTACCCATTGTTTTAGATATCTCGGACATTTGCCCATTTTTTCTCAACTCTTTTTTTTTCTTTTCTCTTTTTTTGAATAACTTTTGCATAGCCCCATGCTTCTTATTTTTTGCAGCAAAACTTTTGAGAGATAGCAACAAGAACTTTGGAGGATTTATTTGGGGGATGGAAAACCTATCAAGCATGTTTTTGTTGTTTACTCCTAGTGTAAGAGTAAAACATATGTGGTGGTGTGTACGTGATCTTGATTTTAAGAGCATGACAAACCTCTCATAAAGGTCAGCAAAGCTTGACTAAACTCAATGCAAAACAAGTAGCATATATGAGTGGAAGTTTTTCTACTCTAAATATCATATATGGCTCTGGTAGGAATTCAAGCTTTGCCATATAGGAGCTCATCATGTAGAATTTTTACGTTTTTCAAAAGATAAATCTCTGGAACTCTAGTGTCACGTAGAACAACATAAACAACAGCTCAGACCTTTTCATATCGTATCCGTCAATTACCTAGACTTAGATCAAGTATATGCTACCCATGAATTTCAAATTTAGAGTAAACTCTTATATCAAAATAGTCTTATCCAAAACTCGACAGAATTCAAGGCTAAAAACTAGGTACTTGAAAGGAATTATAACAGAGCAACTATTCATCATTTCCATTCAAGAGATTATCTTCAGAGTCCTTTTATTTTATTTAGCTCTAAACACACACTTTTTATTTTGTTTTTATTTTTAAGATCACACCCCTACTAATATATATAACTAACTAAGATAACTTTTTATTTTATTTTTAGCTATGCATCTCTTTTTTTAACTAGTATATAGCGAACTTAGGAATAAAAGGAAAAGAAATACTTATCTAGATACATAGGAGATTCTCTTCTCCCAAGCTGGATGTTGTCGTGGTCGAATGTTGATGTTGAGTGATCCTTCTTAGAGTGGTTTGGCCAATGGATGTCCTTCTCATTCATCGGGTGACATGAGGTGGATACAATTAGGTAATCTTACTCTTGATCTTGTGCATCATCCTGCAAAGTACTAACAAGAACACCAAAACTTGAGAAACGGATTAGGATAAGGGGTTAGCGGTCAGCCATCCAGAGACTAGTTGTTCTTGAGGTTTAGAAATATTTTCAAATTGACAAGTCTTTAGCAGGATGTCTGTCTAGTATTTTTGGATTTTCTAAATATAATGTATGCATGGTATTTCTATTTTTTGCCTCCACAGTGAATATTCTTGTAGGTTTCTAAACGCCGTAGAATTATTCACATCGGGCTTAGGATTTTATAATGCAATGATAAGATTTTTATTTTCTTTTCTAAGTGCAAAACAAATGTAGAAAAGTAAACATGCTAAAGTGGAAATGAATTATGCAATGCAAAAAAGTAAATATGGATAACTACCAATTTTATGTCCCGATGAGGGTTCAGATTTTGAAGTCCTTCGGACAGTACTTTTCTCCTGTTTTGTTCATTCTTTGGATGCATTTGTCGGTCCCAGAGATGGAGACCTTGATGATTACACCTCTTGCGATGGTGACTCTGATAATGTCACCTTTTCCTTCCACACCTACTTAGTCTGTGGATTTGATTTGGGTAGAGTAGGTTCATCTTTCACAGGTTCCTCATCTTCTTCATTCTTGGGGAGTTGATTCTTCCGGCGTTGGGATGCTCGGCGTCTCTTGGAGCGGGTCTTCTTTTGGCTGTTCATAAGTGGTATAACTATTGAAATAACAACGTACCTTTTCTCCTAGAAATTAGAAGTGGACTTATCCAGATCCAACATAAATGATCGCGTTGGTTGTGTTGAGGAATGGTCTTCCAAGGATGATAGGTACGTCTTTCTCTTCTCCTCCCATGTCTAGGACCATGAAGTTGGCAGAGACATAGTGATCTTATATTCTTACCATGATATCTTTTGCTATTCCCTCCGAAAATCAGATTGATTGGTCCGCCATCTATAATTGCATATATGTAGGGAACAAAGATTCATCATCAAATAAGTAGTCATATGTTACCTTGGACATTATGTTGACATCTGACCTAATGTCGCAGAAGGTGTTGTGGAAAATTTATCCAATGGTGCACTCGATCGTCGACACACCTGGGTCTTCCTTCTTGGTAAGGAATGGTGAAGCGAGGAGGTGGTCGTACTTGGATTGGAGTGTGTTGATCATATTGACTGGTTCTTCTTGTGGCTGCCTAGCCTTGTTCTTCCTTCTTCTTCTGCTGTTCTTCTTCTTGGTCACTGTTGTCTCTTTGGGCAAGTATGGCGTTTGTGGATGTCCAGAAGATTGCAAGATATGATTCTTGAAAGTAAATTTCTACTTTCTATCCTTGATTGTGAAACAGATCTTGGCACTATCCGTGTAGATGATGGATTTTGCGGTGCTCAGGAAAGGTTGGCCCAGAATAATGGGTGCCCTTACATCTCCACATGTTTCCAAAACCATAAAGTCTATGGGAACATATGATTATCCCACTCAAACAATGGTGTCTTCGAGATTTCCCTTAGGGTAGCAGAGAGACTGATCTCCAAGCTACAAACGCATGTTTGTGTACAACAAAGTATCTCCATTAATTATCTTAGGCATGATGTTGACACTTGCTCTGAAGTCACAGACAACTTCTTGGAATATGTGAGGTCTAATGGCGATGGGGATGATAGGTCTTCTTGAATCACCTTTCTTTTTAGGTAAGGAATAGTCTATCCATCTTCCTGTCGATGGTTGTATGCAGTAGTATGCTTAGTAGTTTGGCCTTTGTTGCTGATTCCATCCTTGATTTTGTTGAGGACGATAGTTGTTGTTGATGATGAAGTTTACATCCTCATGGGTTTTAGGACAGTTGTTCCTGAATGCCCAATATTGCCACACTCTTCACACGTCATGCGAGAGTCATGAATGTGCATGACTTCTTGCTTCTCATTGGCTCGGTCTTCGAGCTTTTTCATCAGCAGGTCCATCTTGGCAGATAGCATGTCTACCTCCTTGAGTTGATGCATACCTCCACTTCTCTTGTGAGTCTAGAGACGTTCTTCATTATAACCTTGGTTGGGGACCACCTTCTCCATAAGAGCTGTTGCTTGTGCAATTATGAGTGATAAGAAAGCACCTCTAGTAGCGGCATCCATATTCTCATGGGTGTTGTTTGTCAACCCGTGGTAGAAAGTCTGCATGAGTAGCCAATCCTCCATCCCATGATAAGGACATTATGATATGTAATCTTGGAAGCGTTCCTATGTCTCAGGGATAGATTCATTATGTTGCTGCTAAAAACTTGAGATTCTCCCATGCAGAGCATTGGTCTTGCCTGTGGCAAAGAACTTTGCTAGGAAGGCAGTGAAGTAGTTATCCCATGTAGTATTTCTATCTTTGTTGGCATAGAACCATTGCTTCGCCTTCCCCAAAAGTGAAAATGGGAAGAGGCGAAGTAATATGGCGTCTCTAGTAACTCCTTTGATGGTGAAAGTGTTATAGATCTCCAAGAAGTGTTGAAGATGAGCACTCGCATCTTCATGTGCCTTTTTGCAAAACTGGTTAGCTTGCACCATGTTGATGAGAGCTAGCTTGAGTTCAAAAGCATTGTCTCCAATGTTGATCGCTGGACCAGTACGGATGTTGGCAGTAGTTGGAGCATAGAATTTATGGAGAGTCTTGTTGGCCATGGCTTCAAAAACTAGTGTTAAGCTCCACCTTGTCTGGTTGTCTTCTGATTCTAAAGCTAGAACCTTCTTGAGTTTAGCTCTAGTCCTTCTGATTAATGCTTTTGGATCTTCAACATAATTTGTTGGAAGGTCAAAACCGGTCGTACAATACCCTGAATAAGATATAAAAGTAGACAGAACAAGGGTAAGCCTGATTGAGCAGAGGTCAATGGTTTTCCTCGATCACATCAATAAGTATAAGTTTATCAATATTCCTTCATGCCTAGCTACCTTCCCCAACAATGGCGCTAGAAATGCTTCTTGGTATTTATTAACTTATCACTTGTTTAAGTAGCCACCTAATGTTGTTGACATTTTTTAACATCACTTTTACTAAGTTGTCATCCCTAGCAATGATGCCATAAATGCTTGCTGGCACTACCTAGTATCACTACTAGAATGACACTGAGAAATACTTCTAATATTATATGAGACTAGAAAGAACATAAATATATATATATATGAAGGGATCTGCAAGTGCACAGATAATTATACCATTGTAGCACTTCACCCGGGAGTATTCTAGGTATCGTTATTTATATTTTTACCACAGGGAAGGACGGGTAGTTGGAATATATTGATAACTTATACATATGATGGAGAAATAAACTATAACCAACTTCTACTCACAACAGGGGTAAGTTAAGAGATAAATATGATAAGAACGATAAATGATAAATAATCACTCAGAGTACTCCTTTCTATGGCATTAGCATGGCTAGATAGAATATTAGAGAAATAATTCCTAAGTCATTCTTAATTACAAGTCAAAGCATATGTTGATTAGTATAATTACACTTAGTAGTCATGGCTAAGATCAATTTCATATCTACACATAAGGGATATTACTAAGGAAGATTAAGAACAGAGCTTGTTTTCCTTCGTAACTAAATCCTACTTGTCCTATATTCGGGGAGTGGACTACAAAGGACTCAACGGGAGCGACACATCCACGATCTACCACATGGCCCAGAATATAGGGTGCATCCATAGGTAAACAACGTATTAGCACCACGCTTACACAATGTCGACCACTCACCCCTGGTACCTTAGAGCGAGCGCTATACGTACTTATGCTTGAACATGATGATAATCTAACTATACTAAGCATATAATCAAAGTAGACGATGAACATGATAACTAGGAACATGAATAATATTAAGAATAATGTCGAATCAATTGTAGCAAACATATAAATAATGAAAGGTACAAAAGAGGATACAAAGGGCTATACCAAGCCACGCTCTTGACAAGATCTAGAATCCAAGCGAAGCTTGCCTTCCTCTAGACCTAGCCTAGCTAGCTATGCCCTAGAATACGGTGGAGCTTTGGGGATGATTAGGGTTTCTGTCTTCTCAAATGACTTGATTCATTAGGGAGGAGGTAAGGGTTGGTATATAGGCATTAGCATCAATTATGAGCCCTCGGATCAAATCGACTTGAAAGGACGGTGTAGATGCAAACCCTAAGGCAGTAGAATACCAACATTCAAAGGAGGCTGACAGTGGGCGCCACAGGCCAGATGGCCTGTAGGTGGGGCCGGCCGGCCCCACCTGGCGTCCTCTCGCCCTCCGCCATAGTGTGGTGTCCTCTAGAGTCTTCTAGATCATTTTGGTGTTCGTCTCATTACGGATAAGCGTGATTAACTCTGACATATAGGTCCACCTTGATGGTTTTCTAGATAAACCCTGCTGAAAACATAGATTCACCAAAACTTATGAAATTTGTTTGTTTAAACCCCTAAGTCTATGTTGGTGATTACTTGCATGCCCTTATTCAAGTTATATTGATGGTTTATAATGTTTGTTAACTACCGTCAACAGTCTTCAAATCAAGCAAATGAAGAATGACACATTTGTGAGTCAAGGCAAGTACATCAAAGACATTCTCAAGAAGTTTGGAATGGATGATGCTAAAGCTATTAGTACACCAATGGAGACAAATAAAACTTGGATAGTGATGCTAGTGGCAACATGGTGGATCAAAAGATGTATCTGTCTATGATTGGAAGCCTACTCTATGTGACCGTATCATGGCTAGATATGATATTTAGTGTATGCATGTGTGCTAGATTTCAAGCCTCACCAAGAGAAAGTCATTTGAAGGCAACAAACAGAATATTGAGATATTTGAAGCATACACAAAATATTGGATTGTGGTATCCCAAATGAGTAAGTTTTGAGTTGATTGGATATTCGGACTCCGATTATGCGGGATGCAAAGTTGAGAAAAAAAACACATCGGGCACATGCCAATTATCGGGAAGATCACTTGTGTTTTGGTAATCAAAGAAGCAAAATAGTGTAGCACTTTCAATCGCCGAAGCAAAGTATATTTTGGCCGATAGTTGTTGTGCTCAATTATTTTAGATGAAGGCTACTTTGAGTGACTTTGGAATCAAATTCAAACAAGTGCCATTGCTATGTGACAATGAGAGTGCCATGAAGCTCACCAACAACCCGGTTCAACATTCAAGAACAAAGCACATAGATGTCCGCCATCATTTCATTAGAGATCACCAACAAAAGGGGACATTTGCATTGAGAGTGTGGGCACCGATGATCAACTTGCCAACATTTTCACCAAGCCACTTGATGAGAAGAGGTTTTGCAAGCTAAGGAATGAATTGAACATACTTGACTTCTCAAATATGTGTTGATGCATCCACCTTTATATGACATGCCTCTCCTTTGAGCAAAGCAAGGTAAAATTGATTGACATGTCATTCATTCCTTGCTAAGGACTTGTTTAGTGCATCTAGTCATTCCTATCATGTCTTAGGCTCATTCATGAAAATCAAATGGATTTGATGCTTGTGTGGTACCACTATTTCTTCTATGTTTGAAATGATCTAGTGGTAGCATATGACATATTTGTGGGCTTGTGAACCTGGTGTTTAATCTAGAAAATGACTATAAGTGTTTAACTCAACATGGCCAAGATAACCCTTGAAATGAGGTGTGAAGAAGCTTGCCCTTGAATCAAACCGAGTTAAATATCTTTTGTAAGTGATCTAGATTGAACCAAATATGGGAAAATGATCCTCACCTAACATGGTTTCACCCTAACCTATCTAAAATTTGAGCTCACCTTTTGTGGTATTTGATGCCAAAGGGGGAGAAGTAATTCACAAAGATAGTAAGATAGGGGGAGCAAATAAATAAAATGACATTGTAAGGGGATCAATTAAAATTTGAAGCACACAAGTAGAGGGAGCAAGCTCATAAACTCGTTTGATGCATTTGTACGTGCATTACATATGTTTTCTTGTATAATACTTTTTAAATTCTATATCCATACTTGTGTGGTGTATGCTAGTTGTAAGAATTGATTGATCAAATGCAAAACTAGCATGCATAAGATAATAGTTAGATGTGTCTTGCTGTTGACGGTAGTTACCATCTATCATAAACTATCAAAATCACGCATGAAAATGATCACCAACATAGACTTAGGGGTTTAAACTGACAATTTCCATGAGTTTTGATGAATATGTGTTTTCAGCAGGGTTAATCCAGAAAACCGTCAAGGTGGATCAAATCGTCAAAGTAAATCACACTTATCCACAGCGAAAACAACCCTAGAAGGTTCCAGAAGACACCACACTGAAGCGGAGAGCGAGGCACCGCTAGGTGGGGCCGTCCGGTACCACCTGCAGGCCAGCCGGCCCCTGGGCCCACCAGTCAGCCACCAGCTTTGTATGTTGGTTCTCCACCGTCTTAAGGATTGCATCTATGCCGTTTATTCAAGTCAGTTTGATCCGAGGGTCTAGAATTAATGCTCTGGCCTATATATACCAGCTCCTATCCCCCTCCCTTGACATCTGCCATAAGTCAAGATCAGATCAGAAATTATGGTTTCTAGAGAGAAGAGAATAGAGCTCCAATTCTTTAAAGTTCTAGTATAGGCTAGCTAGCAAGATTTAAGTAGAGTTGGACATTTGCTTAGGATTCCGGATTCACCGTCTGGAGGCTAGTAAAGCCATTGTATCCCTCTATATTTATGACTTTGTGCTACTTCAATACTATATTTTTATTTATTATGTTCCTAGTTTGTTCTAGTTGTATGTTTGATATAGTCATGATTGGTGATGAATTTATGCATATGTTTGCAAAGCACTTAGTTCAATACTCGAGTGAGTTAAGTGGTCGACATTATGTAAGCGTGGTGCTTAAATACTGTTTACCTACGGATGCACTCTACACTCCAGGTCATGTGGTAGATCGCGAGTGTGACACTCTCGTTGAGTCCTTTGTAGTCCACTCTCCGTTTGTAGAACAAGTAGAACTCGGTTGCGAAGGGAGACAAGCTCTGTTCTTGAACTTCCTTAATAATGTTCCTTATGCATAGATACAGAGTTAATTATGTTATAGATGAAAGTGTATATACTTAGGTGTACAAAAGACTTAGTAAATAAGGAATGACCTAGAAATCTTTTGCTCTTAACTAATCTCCTGCCTAGCCATACTATATTTATGAGTATCTATTTCTATCTCTGGATTACTATCAATGCCTTACACTTATTATTTATTTATTATTTGACTTACCCCAGCTATAGTATGAGAGTTAATGATCTTGTCATAAGTATGCATATTTGTCAATATCTCTGGCCACCCCTTCGCTCCTCCCTGTGGATACAATGTTAAAAGGAGTCGATGGCCGAGAAATTATGAGATTTATTGAAAAAAAGTATGCATTGTTCAATTTTTTATGATCTAACTATGTAGGTTTAACCAAAGAATCTATACTCAAAACCATAGTATATAGCTAGATTCAGAATTAAAAATTTAAAAACTACTAATTTGAAAGGTATATGTATTGAGAAACAAAATAAGTAAATAAAGAGTTAATGCACGGTACAATTAATATGCAACCAAATCTGAAACAAAATGACAAAATGGTTTCTATTCTATTTTGGTTAGAAAGCAAAACAACTAAATAAAAAACCATGAAAATACTTTTTAATTGATGTTTAAAAAGGCTACGTGCTATTGGTTGTGCACCCAAATTCTAATGGTTTAGATATGATACGAGATTGAACGAAACTAAATGGGATACATACTATGAAACGGACGTTCAAGATTAAAGAATCAAGAAATTCGATCATGATTTGAAGAGGTTGAAAGAGCATAAAAATTATGAGATTAATTAAGAAAAGAAAAGAGTATCCACCATTGGCCGGATCTCATGATGATCTAACCTTCAAGATCTATCAAGAAAAATTATGCCACATACAATGTATGTTTAAATATTTTTCTCCATGTCTGCCATGTTCTAATTTAATAAAGTGTGGCTAGCGTCTAGACGTTCGAACGCTAGCCCTTGTCCGGACGCTCGCGCCTGCCTGCCTAATGCACATGCTATTGCTGTTTGCTCCCCGTCTGCTGCACGCACCTACATGCGCCTGCTGCTACGCGTCTATGCATGCTGCTGCTGCCTACCCCCGCCTACTTCACGCGCCCGCATGCTCCTACTAGATCCTACTACACGCGCCCACACTGTGCATGCACGCCATGCTGCTGGGCATGCACACGGGACCGTCTCTGCGCGCTCGCTTCTCGTGCCTGCTAATGAAAACACTTTAACATGAAGCACTTACTGCAACATACGTATAAAATAGATAAAATATTTAAAACACATACGCTTGCAACATATGTGTATAGCCACAGCAACATATGCAACATCCAGATAAAACATTTTTAACATACTTCTGAAAACAACCAAAACATTTGAAACATACACTTGCAACATACATGTATAGCCATTGCAACATATACAACTTCCAGATAAACACTTACATCTTGCAATATGAAAACACTTGCTGCAACATAAGACTGAAACATTTGGAACATACTCTTGCAACATATGTGTAAAACATATGCAACATCTAGATCAAAACGTTTGCAAACATACGTCTGAAACAGATGAAACATTTTAAACAAACGCTTACAATATTCATCTAAAACACTTGCAATATATGCAACATGATGTACAACATCCCGATCGATTTTTGCAATATCCATAAAAAACACTTGTAATATACCTTTGAAACACTTGAAACATACGCTTGCAACATGCACTTTTAGCACAGCGCAACATCTCCATGCTGCTTGGGAGAATGGAGGCTCATCGACGTGTGGAGTTCACCGGAGGCAGCGACCCCGGTGGCGGTAGCTGCGCGACGCGGTAAGGAGGCAGCGCCCGCACAACTGGGAGAGGGAGCCAGATCCGTCGGGGAGCCACTCGTACAGGCCCTGCTGCGCTGGTTCGCCCGTGACCGGGGCCGCCAGCGCCATTGTGCCGCCGTGCGAGGGCCGCTCGGGCCTCCTCGTCATGGCTCGCTCACGGCGAGGCCAATGTGTCGTCGTGCTGAGACGCTCGCCCGCACCGCAGAGAAAGAGGGAGGGAGTAGCGTTGGAGGCATGAGAGAGAGGAGCGGTAGCTGATAAGGCACGCATGTGGGCGAAGGCGTGTCAGGGTCGGGGTAAAGGCGCGGCCGAGGTATAGGTACAGGCGCGGCGTGGGTCGGGATGCGTCCGGATGTCTGGACGTGCTCATCCTATCATTATCGAAGTTAATAGGATTCTCTCTCAGTCCTATCCTATGAGGCTCAACAAATAACCAAATATAGCAAGGCGAGACTGATTCTATCACGTCTAACATGTTACAAATTTAAATAAGTTCTAGTTTGGTCAATGAGGCAACAATGACTTGCATATAATAGCTCCCGCTTCTCGACTAAACACAAACGCGTTTGTAGGCGACGGAGGAGCAGTAGCTAGACAAAAAGACAGCAACAGGCGAGCATGAAGCAGCTTGTTATGGGCGTGCAAGGAGCATGAGCGACCGTGGAGCATGGCTAAGAGAGGCCGCAGGCGAGCGATGACGACTCTGGGCAAGCAACTATTGCAAACAAACGGCAGATGCAGACAAGCACAATGACGAGCTAATGGTGGCCTGTGCTGTGCATTAACCAGAGGTATTATGTGCCTATGTGTCGTGACCTAGGTCAAGTATGCAAAGCCACTATGGGCAAAAGACACATTTTGAAGTCTGGATTAGATATGGGATGATCAACATTGCTTGGCATAAAAGAAAATGAATGAAGTAAAAAAAATGAGTTTAACAATCTGGAATCGACGATAGAGATTTTGGAAGGAAACGAGACATGAGATACGATGGTAAAAAAGAAAAATCAAAACACACCCCACTGTATGTGACAATTGCATTGGCCTAGCATGTGAGATTGAACAAAGAATAGGCTAGACTGAAGCTAAGTTCTAACTAAAATGTAGTATTTAAAAAAAAACAAAAGTACTATTCACTAAAAATTTAATAATAAAAAAGATTAAGTCTTGAAAATAAGAAATTATAACTACTCATAAATAAGCACATAAAATGTATAAAAGAATATGCATCATTTTGGAACATTTACGAGTGACAACTAATATAACTAAAAATACAACAAGCTAAATAAATATAAATTTTAAATTAAGAGAGTAAAGAAGATAAAAAATTTGTGATAACCTTGACATTAGTTGAAGCTCATTGAAGAAAAAAATGAAGGTTAAACTTGAATTCGCAAGGAAGAGAATATAAAGATGATAATAGATTTAAGCTAAGAAATATATCGATGATATATAGGTACATAACGTTCGTGTAACAAGACGTAGAGAGAAAGACAAACACAATAAGAAAATGGAAAATGATTATTTCAGAGGCAAAAATATCTAAATATATAATGAAAAGATACCCGCGCTATTTACACAGACCATCTTGCTAGTTTCATAACACAAAAGCTTTGCTCATAGTATATAGAATAAAAATGGATATATTAGTAGAAAAGAAGACGGGGAAAAGAAAGAAAAAGGTAAAAAAAAAATAAAGTGAGAAATGAAATCTGGTAGAGAAAACAAAGGAAAAAAAGAGTACATCAAAGACCAAATCGATCGTCTTCTTCCTTTGATCATCCACTGTCTGCCTGAGTTTGAAGATCGCACTGTGAAGACAGAAAAAAGGGACACCTATAAACACCCTCACCAAAGGCTTTGAAGACCGAAAAAGCCACTCGTCGCTGACAACGAGATCTAGTACACACTGAAAGAACATCGCTTAGAGAGAACCTCCAAAGGACATAGGCTTATAATCCTTCACCATCAGAACATCATGTTGAAGATGTCGGACCTTGCTATAGAGTCAACCAATTGCTTCCTCTGATAAGCACACCAAAAGCCAAGATTTGAAGAAAAACAACAGATTTGACAGACCAAACTCTCACTTGGCCCTTCGCCAGTGCCAGATCGAATATCGTTGAGGTAGGGAGAGGCCGGAGAGACGTTATTCCAAAGTATCATCACTGCCACAACCTCGACAATAACACCAAAAACTAAAACCTAGATCAATAAGGATCCGCATACCTAACCAAGAACTACGAAGGGGAAAGGGATCGGATCCATACTCCTCTATCCCCCAACGAGATCGCTGGTTAGGAGAGAAGGGGGGACCGAGTGGTGGCCTAGAGGAGGAAGGCTGTGTGGCTGAACTGGTCAACTGGAAGGCGAGAGAAGGCGATGGTATTCATTCAGAGGTTGTTTTATGTCTTATTGTCCATCTTTTATACCGGCCTTTGTTTTTCTTCAGATATATAAGACGTGACACTCGCTTTGATTGTCTTTATCAAAAGAAAAAAAAAGAAAACAAAGGAAAAAAATGAAGTGCCGGAAAGAGAAAGAGGCCGAGAAAAAGAACAAGAACCACGTCGCCTACGCCAACTTCACGTGTGGGTCCACCATGTGTCACACTGTTACCGGGCGAATTTTTTATTTGTTGTCCTTTTTTAAAGATATTCATAAATACACGCGGAATATATGTTTTCAAAATATTGACCTGGGCTTGACACCATAGCGATGGGCGCTGGGTTACATGTCTCGGCGCTAATTGCTCTGGCGTTGAGGTCCATGGTCATTTTCTACGTGTCGTTGACGTGGCATGAGCTCGGCGCCATGGATCTTGACGCCAAGTTTGACACTGTAGATCTTGGCGCCGGGCGTAGGGCCTATATTTTGAAAGGATACCTCCTGTGTATTTATGAATATATTTCAAAAAAAAGAGCCAAAAAAGCAAAAAAAAAAAATTTACCCTGTTACCAGCATCAGACAGCAGAAACGTTCACTCTGAGGGAATGCTCGCCAAACTGAAATTGGACCATCCACCGGATGATTAGGCGTGAAGCGTGTCGTAAATTGACGATAGTGCCCACTGCTGATAGACCGACTGAAATATTTTCTTAGACACTACCAGCCTACCAGCTCTCAGCACTTCCCTACGGAATAACCGAATTAGAGCTAGCAGAATACTCCCTCGCTCCTAGAAAGATTGTCGCTGTGAGTTTATGCTGATCAAATTTTTTAAATTTAATAAGATTTCTGAAAATTGTTAGAAACATTTATATTTCTAAATAGGTTTATTATAAAAAATAGTCATAGATTCATTTAATGATAACAATTATACATTATAAATATTATTTTTTTAATTTTATTTGATAAAAATTGAAATGTTTGACTTGAGGTGAGAATGATGCTCTATACGAGACAACGAAGGTAAAATTCTCTCGGAAAAGAGACAAGCTAAGCACATGCTGGAGCTTGTTCGCTGATTGATTTTTAGATCAATAAATTTGACCGTTGTTGATTTATTACGAGAGAAAAATATTATTGAGCGGCTGATAAACGAGCGAACAGATGGGATGTCGTAGTGTTTTTTTTTTCTGAGGCCACTGTCGTAGAGTTGTTGTGTCAGAACAGATGACGCGTACACTAGCGTTCAGAAGCATAATGATCACTTGGAGGACTCTATCGGCTAGCGCACTAGCTCGCCACTCGCCAGGACTTGCAATCGTCGTCGCCTCGTCCAGCAATGGAGAAGACGACGACGCTGGTCCTGTACCCGGGCTTCGGCGTCGGCCACCTCTCGCCGATGCTCGAGCTATCCAAGCTGCTCCTCCGCCACGGCGGTGGCGCCGCGCTCGACGTCGTCGTCGTGCTCGTCCAGTCGCCGTTCGGGGACCCCAGCTTCGACGACACGGTGGCGCGCGCCAAGGCCGCCAACACGTCCGTGGACTTCCACGTCCTCCCCTCCCCAAAGCTACCACCAGCCCCCGACGGCGAGCAGGAGCAGGCCCACGACCACATCGCCCGGATGTTCGGCTTCCTCCGCGCCACCAACGCGCCGCTCCGCGGCTTCCTCCTCCGCTCGCTCTCGGCATCGTCGTCCTCGTCCCGCTCCCGCTCCGTCCGCTGCGCGCTCGTGCTCGACACGTTCTGCGCCCACGCGCTCGACGTCGCGGCGGAGCTCGCCGTGCCGGCCTACTTCTTCTCCTCCACGGGCGCGTCCAGCCTCGCCATCTTCCTCGCACTCCCCGGCATGCGGGGAACCCTGGGCGCGGCGGGATTCGGGGAGCTCGGCGACGCCGTCCTGACGTTCGCGGGCGTACCTCCGCTCAAGGCCTCGGAGCTGCCCCAGCTGATCCGCGACGACGGCGCCGCGTGCAAGGCCAGCCTCGGCCTGGCTTCCCGGATGCCGGAGGCTCGCGGGATCTTGCTGAATTCCTTCGAGTCGCTGGAGCCGCGGGCCGTGCGCGCGCTCAGGGACGGCTTGTGCGTCCCCGGACGCGACATGCCTCCGGTCTACTGCGTCGGGCCGCTGGTCTCGCCCGGCGGAGACATGGACCACGGATGCCTCCGGTGGATGGACGCGCAGCCGGACCGCAGCGTCGTGTTCCTCTGCTTCGGGAGCATGGGTGCGTTCCCAAAGAGCCAGCTTAAGGAGATGGCCGTCGGGCTGGAGAGCTCTGGGCAGAGGTTTCTCTGGGTCGTGCGGAGCCCACGCGGCCCCGGAGAGCCAGCCGACGACCTCGACGTCGATCTCAACGTGCTCCTCCCGGACGGGTTCCTGGAGTGGACCAGGGACAGAGGTCTCGTCGTCAAGTCCTGGGCGCCGCAGCCCGCAGGTGGACGTGTTGCAGCACCGCGCGGCCGGCGCGTTCGTGACGCACTGCGGGTGGAACTCGACGCTGGAAGGCGTCACGGCGGGCCTGCCGCTGCTGTGCTGGCCACTGTACGCGGAGCAGGGGCTCAACAAGGTGTTCGCCGTGGAGGAGATGCGGCTCGGGGTGGAGGTGAGGAAGAGCCGCATCGGGGATGAGGACGTGGTGAAGGCCGAGGAGGTGGAAGCCAAGGTGAGGTGGGTGATGGAGGAGTCCGACGGCGCGCGGGCGCTCAGGGAGCGCGCGGCGGCGGCGAGGGACCGAGCGGACGAGGCGCTGGCGGAAGGAGGGCCGTCGCATGCGGCTTTCCTGGGGTTCCTCGAGGATTTGGAGGTCCGGTAAAGGCAAAGATTTCTTTGAATTTTATTTTACACGATACTTTGTTGGGTATTCTACTTTGTTTGTACATATGGGTGCTTTACTTTGGCTTTATACTAAAAAAAGTCGTCAGCTTGTAGTATCTAAAACATCAAATTACTTTTATTAAAGGGAAAATTAGCTCATGGACATCCTTCAACCGTGGCTTTTGCTACAAGCCATTAAAAAAGTGTGGCTGTGCTATAACACACTCTTCAACCATAGCAATATGATGCTAGACATTATAGCTCTTATAATAATGTTTCTCAATCAAACAGGTATCCAAACATGATTTCTGGACAAGAATACCCTTACCCCTTCAGATCAACATTACAGCAACAATACATGAGCATGACAAGAAACATTTCAGCATCATAACAGATTGATTTTCATCAATATTTCACCATAGTAGAACAGCAGGTTCAAACTAAAGTAGCAGGTCCAGCAAAACAACATGTCCCGACCACATTAGGCTATCTAGTACAGTACCAGATCCATACATCACAAGATCATGGTTTGAACAGCAACATTAGAAGAACATGGTACTAAATGGTCTAAGCTTTCTTGGATCTGACAACCTTCAACTTCTTTGGCTTTCCCTTCTCATGGGCAGGATCTGGAGATAGAGCAAGACATTGAACAGGTTCTATATTGCCTTCAAGTTCTAGCATCCTCTTACGGCTATAAATGGATATAGAGTTGTGTCAAATAAATGGAGATGACCAACATTAAGGCATAAAAATTGAAGCTGTAGTACCTTCTTGTGAGAGGGCTTGGTGTCAAAATAGAGGCAATGGCTGTAGTCGGTGTAGATGCTTCATATTCCAACAACCTCCTTGACGTACTGCAAAGATGTAGAAGCATGCAAAATTGACATAGAAAGAAACATTCACATGTGCAGTTTTTTTAAAAAAGGAAGATTTAAAGTTGTCATAATGTACCTCCTTGTCACAGGGCTTGTTGTAGGAACAGAAGTGATGGCTCTAGTTGGTGTAGCACTGCAAGTCGTTTAAATACGTAAGTTATGGGTGGAAACATTTGTAAGTTAGGTCAAAAAATTTCATAAAGCAGTTGAAAGCTTACAATGGGTCAACATGTGATGGTTGTTCCTGTGGTGGCTCAGAAATACTAGATGGCACTATTGTGGCATTTTTCTTGCCTCTCTTTCTTTTTGGCTTCGGAGGGGCAGGAGGTGGTGCATCAGAATCATAAACATATTCATTACATGTTTTCGCCATGTGTCCAAGCTGCTTGCACCTTTTGCATCTTGTGGTTCTCTTTCTAGATCCTCCTTCTGCAGCTGGTTTTAACCTTCTCACCCTTGGCCTCCCAGCCGACCTTTTTAGAACTGGAGGCCATAGCTTGAACCCTTGATTCACTTGAGGCCACTGTTTTTTGTCAGTCATTGGCTTTATAGACTTTTCATAGGCTTTCTTGAACTTTGGCACGGAGTAGTATTCATGAACATAATCTTCAATCTTGCAACCCCGAATTGATGTGATAATACACAAAGCATGTGTACATGGCAGACCAGTAACTTGCCATCGCCTGCAGGTGCACTTCCTCTCCTCAAGATCAACACTGTGCCTCCAATGAACTAGATCCCTTGTAACACCTTCGACTTCACCTAACATATCAGTATCTTTGCCACCATCTTTGTGTGAATACCTCCACATATATTTCAGCCCCCTGCTCCTTGCATTGAGGTCCTTCATAACATTTGGCAATATCTTCTCTTCAAGCTTCCGAGCAATTTTTCTTCTCAAGAACATTTTTTCCATGCATAGTTGTCTTACCCTATCCATAAGATCAATTACATTGAGGGATTTTTCATGCCTAACCCAGCTATTGAATGTTTCAGCTATGTTATTTGTCACATAGTCACATTTGCTTGCTTCAGAGAACAAGTGCCTTGTCCAGAGATGCTTATGGTTGTCATGTATCCACTTCATAGCTTCAGGGCATGCTTCATACATCAGATTGTAGTGCTCTTCAAACCTATGTCTTTGAAAAGCTCTACATGCTGGCCACAAGTGCTTCTCAAAGACCTCGCCTCGAAATCGCTTTTGGAAGTTTGCAACTAAGTGCCTCATGCACTCTCTATGCTCAACCCCACTTTTGAAGACTTTAGTAACAGCAGAATCAATCCCTTTGCCTGCATCAGTTGATATCACTAGGCCTGGAGGTGATCCAATAGCTTGATGAAGTCTACTAAAAAACCAAGCCCAATTTTCAGTTGTCTCTGATCCAAACACACCATAACATACTGGAAACATCCAATTGTTCCCATCAATAGCAGTCGCAGATGCAAGTTGACCCTTCCATTTCCCAGTCAAATGGGTGGAGTCCACACCAAGAAAAGGCCTGCAACCATTCAAAAAACCATCCACACTAGCTTTGAAGGCAACAAACATTCTGGTAAATTTCATCTTCTTCCTATCTTGCTCATATTCAATGTCAACCAAACTGCCAGGATTGGTCCTCTCTACCTCAGCCTTGAATCTGAAAGCATGTGCAAAGCTGTCATCCCACCTCCCTTTGAGTTGTTCCAAAGCCATATTTCTTCCATCCCACACCACCCAATATGATAATTGTAGATGGTACTGTTCTTGTAGCCTTTTCTGCAATGCTTTAGCCCCAATTGTAGCGTCCTTTGCAAGCCAATCAAGAACCCTGTCCCTGACCCAATGATTTGTCGCCATGCAGTTCTTCTCAACTTTTCCTGTGCTTTGACAAGTGTGATCAACAGGAATCTTCTTTATCTACATCAAGGAAAATATCAGGACAAAAGATCAACCAAAAGTATATGTAAAAAACAATCAGAATAAAAATTAGCACAAAAATCAGTACCTGCCAAGTCCTTCCATCCTGCAATTGTGAAGCATGTATCCGCCACTTGCACCCATCAGCTTTGCAATAGCCTCTATATCTTTTTGCCTCAGAATAGGGAGCTGCAATTTCATATTCGCCTTTTATTGCATATTGCCTAATAGCCTTCTTAAAAGTAGTACTATCCGCGAAAGTTACACCGACTTTTATTGTTGGGTTCTCTAGGTCAGTTGCATGGATAATTGTCTCACAACCCTGTGCATCCTCCACAACTAATTCATCCTCTAAACCAACACAATCTACA
The DNA here is from genome assembly GCF_019320115.1 of Miscanthus floridulus. Classification (NCBI taxonomy): domain Eukaryota; kingdom Viridiplantae; phylum Streptophyta; class Magnoliopsida; order Poales; family Poaceae; genus Miscanthus; species Miscanthus floridulus. Next base: position 66,830,317 of record NC_089593.1, read on the forward strand.
TCACCGTACACTTCACAATCAGATGAATCAGATACTGAATCCTCATCATCCAGCCCAACATACTCTATATCATCATCCACCCATGCCACTTCAGCATTGTTCTGAACTGAAGGCTCTACAAGTGATGATGCAATGTCAAGTGGAGGTTGTGCAATAATTTGGTTGGCTGGGGCATCGGTGCTTCCCTGCAGCACACAAGGCATGCTCTGCATCCGTCCAATATCATGCAAGCAATCTGAATCATCATTCTTCATAACACACACTTGTACTGAGAGCCTTCTTATCTCCCAATACATATCAATTGCATGAAGCAATTTTTGGTCAGAAGTGATCTCTTCATAAGTGCGACTCATATTATCCCAATAGGTGACACGCAACTTGTGTTTAGAGCTTAGATTAATTTCTGTACCAATGTCAATCAGCAAGTCATTCCAATTTGTCATATCCCGGTCTAAAATCCTAGGAATGTTACATGCCTGACAGTACTCACGACCACCATCATCAGTAAATTTCACATAAGCACCCACACGCACAGCAAGCCTGTAGGACGAATTAGGATCCATCCTACACAGACATTGGCACAAATCGAAGCGGAATCAAAACATATTACGCTTTACTTTGCAAATATGAGCCCATGCTAGCACTAACCCTAGAGAAATTGGGAGAAAACTTACCCCTCAGGAGCCCATGAAAGATCTGCCTGATCTTGGGGGAAAATCTCGTTGAGGAATCGTGGGGCCTCCATCTTCTATCAATCGCTGAGACACGGTGTGCCGCTGGAGGGAGTGCTTGGGCCCAGCACAAGCTACTCCCTAGCCATCGCGCCACGCGCCGAGGGGGCCTTGCCCCGGGCGTCGCCGTGCGCAGGCGGAGCCGTGCGCTGCGGGTGGGCTCCGGGCGCGGGCTGCACGGGGAGGGGCCGCTGCTTCCTTGTGATTGCGCCGCCGCCTGGAAGTTGAGAGAGAGAGAGAGCAGTTTGGATAGGAGAGAAGCGAACGGGAAGAACGGATGAATGCTTCTGGATGAATGCTTCTGTGCGTGCGTGAGTCCACCTGAAGAGATAAGAGGCAAAATCGTCATTCGGTTGTCTTTCCAATTTAATTGAATAAAATAAGATGTGTAGTGTGCAACAGCTTAGTGATACGATTGAAGAGTGTGTTTCGACGAAGTTCCTTTTTTTCGGTGGTATGTGGCAAAAGGCACGGTTGAACGGTGTCCGGGAGCCAATTTTACCTTTATTAAATTTCTCATAAAATATGTTTTGGTTGTGCATTTATTTGAACAACTATAAGTATATGTTTTTTTGAAACTTACAACCTGTCTTTTTTTTTGAAATGGTAAATTTCATTCAAAGCTTAAATACAAGATACAGATATGGGGCAAAAATTGTCTCATTGAAAGTTTTCCAAAGCTATCTGGATAGTACAATTTCTAGAATGAGTCCAAGACTCGCAAGAGAATAAGCAAGAACTAGGAACTGCTATCCGCCTTCCTTTCTTTGCGAGATTGTCAGCCACAGAATTTGCATCTCTACCAATTTTACTGATAGAATGTGTCATATTTGCTGTAGAAGCTATAAAGTCCGCTAGTATTAGCCGCAGTGACCAATGACCCGGACTACGGACGAGATCCCTCTTGTTTGCCGCCGTCGCCAAAACTTTATTCAGGCTGTTCGTTTAATGGTTTCAGCCAGGGCTAATCAGCTAGCTAACAATATTTTTCTCTCACAACAAACCTGCATCAGCCGGATTTATCAGTCCAGAAACCAACCAGCGAACATGCCGATTATCAGTAATAAAGACGGGTCTTTGGACATTATTACAGCAGCAAGTTTAGCTGCCAGCAACAATGCATAAGCTTCAGCCTCTATGAGTTGCAGGATACGTCGTATAGCCACCTGAAAAAAGATACCACTTCGAATAGAATACTATGTGATGGAGAATTGAGGATGAATATTCCAATCCCAGTTTGGTTGGCATTTGACTCCGCACAAACAGAAGCATCACAAAAGTTTTTTGGGCCATTAGGAACCTGCGTGTTTTGATTTCTGTATTGCTTACCTTGGGGCCTGTTATTGTTGGTCATGCAATGGAAGATGGACAGGCGGGTCACAAGGATCAATCTCTGTTGACAAATTGTAAGCCAATTCAATGTCTTTTGCTTCATGCAGCACTTTCATATGTGACCCATTCAATCCTTTAAACCTATGATCATTTCGAGATTTCCAAATACACCACATGATTGAGAAAATTTGGTTTACCGTTGCCTGGTTTGGAGCTTGCTGCATTAAAGTAGTAACCTGCAAATGTACTCCCCGACCTGAGGTAGGAAGTGCATGTGTTCTTAGGCCTACTGGGGAGGCAAACCAAACGGCTCTTACAGAGCTACACTCAAAAAACAAGTGAGCATCATTTTCTGTTAATCCACAACGTGAGCAAGTTTGTTCTATGCTCGGAATTATCCTGTGAATTCGGCTAGCAGTGCCTAGAGCGAGACGCAACAACCGCCAAGCAAAAGTCTTAACTCTAGGTTGCATTGTTTTATCAGCCCACACCTTTCTAAGAATTTGTATAACCTGAGATGGAATATTTGTTGGTGGTGCAGACGTAGCCTCCTCTGTCGCCAATTTTGTAAGCGCTCTTGGATGTGCAGCGACCATCAGGAGTTAATTTCCTGCAAAGGGTGTCTGGTTGATCACCTGCAATTGCTGTAACCTGCAGAAGAGTCTCCATAGATTGTGGACCAAATAGAGTTGTAATTTTTTCTGTATCATAAAGTTTTGTGTTAGGTCGCCATAAATCAGAAACCGTGCATGGGATTTGGTAAGCAGTTTGTTCCAAATTTAAGAGATTGTGCAGATCCTTCAAAAAAGTACACCAAGGTTGATTCCAAATACAAGTGTCCCTATTTATAAACTGAATTGTGACATTTTCCTCTAAATGGTCTCTGATAGCAAGAATTGAGGCCCAAAAGGTAGATTTAGGAGTAGAAGTTGCAGCAGTCCAAGACGAGGCAGATGGGTAGTACTTCGCTTTGATAATTTTAGCTACCACCAAATCAGGTTTATGAACAAAACGCCAAGCTGTGCTGATGAGCATACCTTTGTTAACCAGCTCGAGGTTTCTAATGCCCAGCCCTCCTCCTTTTTTGGGCTTGCAAATGGCATCCCAAGATCTGTAGTTGATAGGCTTTTTGTGTTGGTCATCCTGCATTCGCCCTTCCTTATTGAATTACCAGGGCTAATACTGCACTCCATACCACCAGACGGTCCTAATAATAGTTGTGATCTTTGCAAGGAATTGCTTTGTAAAAAGCATATTAGACATGTAATAAATGGGAATGGAAGCAAAGACCGATTCAATCAAGGTTAGCCTGCCAGCATGACTGAGAGTGTTTGCTTTGGTGAGTGTTAATTTAGTCTTAAACTTGTTATAAATAAAATCATAGGCTTTACTTTTGTCTCGATGCGAAATGAGTAAAGGGTGACCAAGATGCATAGTATTAGCCTTAAAATCTTGGACAGGAAAAATACCTTTGATCTGTGCACGTTGACTTTGTGTTACCTTTATACCAAAAAGAATAGAAGACTTGCTCCAATTGGGTGTCTGACCTGACATAGCACAGAAACTTTGGAGAATATGATTTATAGTGTTTACCTATTGTATATCCGCCTATCCACAAATGATAAGATCATATTCAAAAAGAATAGAGTGGATAGTAGGACATCCTGGGCCTAATGTAATACCTGTTAGTTCAGCCTCATCCATAGCACACTGAAGTCGTACAGATAATTCATTAATAGCAATAACGAAAAGGTATGGCGTTAAAGGGCATCCCTGTCTAATCCCCCTAGGAGCACTGAAGGGACCCAAAACTTTGTCCATTCACATTGATTGACAAAGCAGCAGTGGAGATGCATGAATGTATCATATGAATGAAATGGCCATGATACCCTTTGTTTCGTAAAGCCTCATAAACAAAGGACCATTCAATTCTATTGAACGCCTTGGCTAAATCAATTTTCAACATGAAGGCTTGCTGATTAAAAGAACGTATATTGAAGGAATGAATAATTTCTTGGGCAATAATGGTGTTATCAGTAATTCTCCTGCCTTGAAGGGAAGCATGCTGGGAGTGGTGAATATAATCAGGTAAATCCTCTTTCAAACGATTTGCTAAAGATTTAGCAATTATCCGATATATGACATTAGGGAGACTAATTGGCCTATAATCTATGACATTCGCCCTGTTTGCTTGGCTTATAAGCCGTACTTTTTCCAGCCAACGAACAATATTTTTCTCTTACAACAAATCAGTCAACAGTACTTTCAGCCATAGCTTATCAGCCAAGCGAACAGTGCAATGGTTTGCATGTGCTTTCTTAGGAATGAGGACTATTTCCGTTCGGTTCAGAGGTGCGTGAAACTCACCTGAAGTATAGAAGTCCTTAATTAGCTCATGTACATCATTCTTGATCCACGGCCAGGCCGCACGGTAAAAAGCAACATTGAGTCCATCCGGCCCCGGAGATGCATTTAGCTTCATGCCCTTAATAATCTGCAAGCACTTATCAACAGTTGGGATAGAATTGATAAATTCATTGTCAATAGTACCCTCATTAGAAAAATTTGTCTTGTTAATGCTTTGTTAGTGTAGTTATAACTTAGCTACATGCTCTATCAAAAAATTAGATCCTATGTTACTATTAGATCGGGCTTGATGAATCGTGCTTATGATCTTCAACTACGAAACACACCCCTGCATCGGTTGACGGGCGGCTCCGGTCGCAACCCCTCCGGTGCCACCGAGCGTCTTCCACATGCTGTCGTCTGAGCCAACCACGGGATGCCCAGATGGAGGCAAGGATGGTGCTGGCAGGGCTCCAGCTCTTGGGCTTGCGCAGGCCGAGGACGTCGGCTCCTACGTCCGATTGTTGGATTCAGGTCCATGATTGGTCCAATCCGAAAAATTCCAAAGCATGCACGACCTTTAATCTCATATTGCTAATTCAAGGAGAGATTGCCTACTTAAATATATGAGTCTCTTCTCTATGCAAAATAGGTGCAAATGAGAGAGGAGACTATTGCTACACGCACATGCAGCTCGTGTACATTTTTCGCGTGAAAAATCACGTGACTTGTGACTTGGGACGAGCGCGATGCGTACGTGTAACGCAGGCTATTATTTGTGTAGTTTCTATTTTTTATGCTGAGCATAATGACACTTCAATGTGATTGAAACTGCCGTTTTAAACCGTAATAAGTTTTAAACCGTAATAAGGTATGTCAGTTTTCTGCTATTTGATTGCAGCATTTTCTGTCATTCAAATGGGCAGTTTCTGCTGCTTGATGAGGGGAATTGATGCACTATGAAGGCCTATAAAACCAGGAGACATCCTGGTGAAGGGTACGTAATGAAAACGGGGATCCCGATCTTTCGTCAGGTAGTAGTAACTATCGTTGTGGCGGAGAATGACACACCGATCCGGCTTCAGATCGAAAGATCGAACCCTGCAATCTTAGCACCACAACTCCTCTGGTTATCAACCGAGACACGGATCCGGTTGACCTCGCCAAGAAGGCTAATCCCTATCTGCGCAATGAAGAACACAAGCAAGAACAAAAAAGAAAGCAACCAAATTGCAGATTAATGATTAATCTCACGAAGTTGGGGTCTCACAAACCGATGAACGGCGAAACTGTTCTTGACAGATTAATCTAAGCAAAACTAAAAACCTAATGACGGTGGCGACATATGATTATAAAGGTCGTAGGGTCGTCGCCTACCCTGGACGCGCCCCCTAATGGGCCCAAACACGATACACGGTCCAACGGACCAAAAGACGGTGTCGCAGCACCCTGGCAGATTCTGGACGCTGACTTGTTTCGATGATTCTCATTGATTTTAAAGAGCTTTTGATGTGAGACTACTTTGATTAGCTTCCTTATCAAATTAGCTTTCCAACCATATATGGACCGTCGAAAATGGAGTCCGGATACGTCCTGGGTGACTAGTTTAAGGCAGACTGGTTCTGGAGGTCGAGGCAGACTCGAACTTGAGTTGCTTTGGGCCTCCACATCGGGGACTCGAACCGAATTAGCCTCGGGCCTCCTTCTTGACTTGGACACCATTGCTGGCCTCCTATACCTCCATACCATGCGCCAAACATGGTCATGTGCATGTGTGTCATGTCCTCATCATTCTCCCCTTTTTGACGAAAAGCCGTCCTCGGCGTCGATTGTGCTTGAAACTGATCCTGCACAACATAAAGAAGAACAGGGTTGCAAAGACAAAGGGAACTGAAATAATTGTGAGAAGGAACGTGACCATGTTTCCAATTTTCTAGCATGTCATCTCGTATAAAAATTTTAGCAAGCATGTAGACTCCATGATCCGAATACACACTATGTATGTCAACACTATCATGCAAAATATTAGAACTAACTAAAGACAATGTTGGAGTAGATGGTCTAGCAGACATAGGTAGCAACCAACAATGCCCCCCTTCTTGGAAGTAAACTTGTTTATTTAAGGAACAAAAGAAAATATTTGTATTATTATGGCTGCCCTCTAAACGATCATAATCTTGTACAACAAAAGGAGAATTTATATTACTACAAATGTATACTCGATGTATCATATATTGTCCCTTGTTGTTATATTTGCCAATAACATAATATGTGTGTTTAGAAAACCAAGGCAAATTAGCATATTTAAAAAGGCTCTCCTCCAAACAATCTAGGTTACACAAAATATCAGATTCAATATAACCCAAAGTATGTAAAGAAGACAACAATTTAAACTCATCAGTTTTAGTAGCAATATGAATAACATGTTTATTTTCAGCACAAGTGACTGGTTCCAAAACATGTAAAACTAAAGCATTATCAACCAATTCATCTTTATCACAAGGAACTTCAAGCAAATTATCATGGGACAGAGATAAATCAAGAGAGGATTCCACTAACAATTGCTCTATGATAGCGTGTACAATTTGAGCAGAGGTCAAAGGTACCAAAGTAATTTTCTTTCCTTTATGCACAAAGGTGTATTTATTACTTCTACCATGGTGTGTAGCATCATTATCATGTTCCCAAGGACGACCCAATAAGAGTGAATAAGCTTGTATAGGTACCACATCACAATCAACAGAATTAGCATAAGAACCAATAGAAAATGAAACTCTGCAAGTTTGTGTTACCTTTGCTTTTCTAGAATCATTTAGCCACTGAATATGGTATGGACATGGGTGCGGGCGTGTGGTCAAGCCAAGCTTCTTGACCAAATCAGAACTCACTAAATTATTGCAGCTACCTCCATCAATAATGACACGTGCTCGACGATTACTGATGATGAAGAAAATCTGGAACAAGCTATAGAGTTGTAGCTTCTCAGGTTGCTGTACTTGTGAGCTGGGCACCTGTTGTACAATGATGCTCCTATAGGATGCCGTGGCCTCGTCATCAAAGACTTCACCGTCCTCCTTATCTGTATCTTGGTCTTCTCCATCCTCAATGTTAGAGGTGCTGATGTAACCATCTTTTGTAGCAATGTATGCCCGCTGACTTGGGCAGTCCTTCTGCACATGGCCAATGCCATGGCAGCGGTGGCACTAAATACCCGAAGTGCGTTCCGTCGATACAACGGATGAGGCACTCTTGGTAGGCACCTGCAAAGAATTTTTATCTGAATCTAAAGATCGTGCGGGAGATGCCTTAGGTCTGGCGGTAACTCCAGAGGCTGCTGGTCGCTTGCTCACTGGTGGAGGTGCCCGAAAAGAGGTTGGCTTGGTCAGCCCCGAAGATGGTGCCGAGCGTGGCATGTATGTGGTGCTGACCTTGCTCTTGCTCTACTGTTCACACCCCTGCAATTCTTTTTCTGCAAGCATAGCAAACTGAAACAACTGGTTGACAGTGTTAAATTCTTTATAATCAACAATGTCCTGAATCTCACACTTCAAACCCGAATAAAAACGACAAATGGAATCTTCGTTCCCCTCCACAACACTACAACGCATCAATCCCTTTTGGAGCTCACCATAATAATCATGTACATATTTCTCTCCTTGTTCTAAATGCAACAATTTCTTACGCGAGTCTCTATGATAAGAAGGAGGAACAAAATGATCACGCATAGCTATCTTAAGTTCTTCCCACGTACCCAGTAAAACATCTTGGGCAGCTAGCCCATTCCACCAAATAATGGCAAAGTCCTTAAACTCACTAGTAGCTTGTCGAACTCTATGATGCTCAGGCACAAGGTGGGCACTAAACTTTTGTTCTACCATCATCTCCCAATCAAGATATCCCTCAGCATCATAATGATCCGAAAAAGATGGTATTGTGAACTTAATCTTAGCATAAGGATCATTGGGCACATGGTGATTATTACCTTGATAGTGGTGGACACCACCCATACCTGTCGTGTTGCGGCGAAGACATCGTCATAATCTTACTTGTCAAAAGGCTGCTCGATCTATGTTTCCAGTGGCATCATGCACCGTGTCTTCTGGCAAGAGACCATCGGTGTTGCTGCCAGAGACATCGTTGTTGACCGCAACCAAGGTTTCCAACTCAGTAACCTTATCGGTTAGCGTAGAAATTCGTTTGTCCAACCTCTCCATGTTGTTGCCAATGTTGAGTTCAATGAGTGCGTCCGTGACGACCTTCCTGATGGCCTCATTCATCCTTTTTTGGGCATTATCTACAACAGCTTGCAGTTGCTCTTGGCTAACACACTCATTGAAATCCTTGGGGCTGTTATCTCCAGTCTGATCACCTCCTGCCATTGTAAACACAAAAACAGAAACAAACAGTGAAGGTTATCCCTACCAAATGACTACATGGTTGTTGTAGTGTCACTTTTCACAGCAAGTGGAAGCATCTTACCAAGCTCTTACAAAGTTCTTACCAACACAAGTAGTGGGCGACACAACCGGTGGCTGGTTCGTGATACCTATGAGGCAGTGGTACCGAGATTGGAAGACCCTTTTTCTATACTGATCTGAAGAGTTTGTGGAGATTGGAAGACACATAAAGAATAATATGTATATTTGGCACACAAGTCAGTAACAAAAAGTAATGCTGAATTATAGTCCAAAGTACTTGTTCTCGTTGCTGGTCTAAAATGTTCCAAGTACCAGTTGTGTAACAAACAAGTATGGTGGATAGCAAGGTGACAGATGTGTGAAAAACAAGTATGGTGGATGGCAATAGCAACACAAATAAGAAACCAGACAGCACACGCTAACACAACTCACTTTGGCCTTCTCTATGTGCTCCTCTAGATATTGTTCCTCTTTTGCCCCTCTTTTTTTCTATTTTTTTGGGTTGTCGTTTTTTTGGAAAATTTCAACTTTTTCTTTTTATATTTTTATTCACTTAGGAGCACAAAAGAAGTAACCATAGAAAATATGAGCTTAAACAAGTGAAAGGTATGGCCTATGGAAATTTCAGAAGACGTGCTCAAAATTGACAAAAAGCTTGTGACCACAAAAAGAGGATCTTGTGACTAGTTTTTTACCAAATTAAAATTTTCTAACCCCGGCGCTGTCGGCGATGGATGGATCCAAAAAAAAAATTTGATCAATTTTGATATATGGAACATCGAAATCTGAGTTCGTATGCGAAAACTAGACCAGTTTTAAGAACAGACTCCGAATTAGAGAACAAAACAGGAACAATGCGCGCAAAATTAGTCACGGCAGCAAGGATTTGATGAAAACAATGGGGAAAAACACACGAACTGGACTCTAACACAACCTAACCAGCAATAAGATCTTGACTAGGACACAAACTCAACACGACGGACTCTGAAACTAAAATATGCAAAGGCTATGACGCGAAAAGTTCTAGGATAGGAAAAAATATGGCACTGGACTATGGGACGAATGCGAAACACTCAAAACTAGGGGATAAATATGAACCTGATGGTATACCTTAGCTCTGATTACCACTTAATGGAAACAGGGATCCCGATCTTCCATCAGGTAGTGGTAACTATCGTTGTGGCGTAGAATGACACACCGATCCGGCTTCAGATCGAAAGATTGAACCCTGCATTCTAGCACCACAACTTCTCTGGTTATTAACCAAGACACGGATCCGGTTGACCTCGCCAAGAAGGCTAATCCCTACCTGCGCAATGAAGAACACAAGCAAGAACAAAAAAGAAAGCAACCAAATTACAGATGAATGATTAATCTCATGAAGTTGGGGTCTCACAAACCGATGAACGACAAAACTGTTATTGACAGATTAATCTAAGCAAAACCCAAAACCTAATGACGGTGGCGGCGTATGATTATAAAGGTCTTAGGGTCGTCGCCTACCCTAGACGTGCCCCCTAATGGGCCCAAACACGATACACGGTCCAACGGACCAAAAGACGGTATCGCAGCACCCTGATAGATTCTGGACGCTAACTTGTTTTGATGATTCCCATTGATTCTGAAGGGCTTTTGACGTGAGACCACTTTGATTGGCTTCCTTATCAAATTAGCTTTGTTCACCTAGGTATAATTTAGCAACATAGCCCTTGTGTGACATACTAGAGACCATTGACCACTTTGCTATTTAGAAACAAAGGTAAGATTACGAGGTTGGGTTGGACCTCTCAAAGCATATGCCTTCTTAGGTCTCTAATTTCAAGTGCATATTCTTCAATTGGTTTTGCGATTTCCAGGATCACCAACTACATCGGTTGACTAAACTCTACTGTATGGATCTTTGGTTGATTACTTGTGCTGTCATTAGTGCCAAGAGTTGTTGATGTACCACTTGAACTACAAAAATATGTGTGCAATGTTCTTTTGGACATTTTGAACAATCTGCAATTTATCCTTAATCAAATTTTGAACAATTAATTATGTGTAAAAAATCAAATATAAAGAATGGAAAATGAAAAAAAAACATACGTTCTAGGCTACTGCCTTTTGCTGCCTCGTGCTTGCCTACGCCCTGTGGGCTGTGGTTATGGCCTCTAGTCTGCTTGCTGGCTATTGGCTATGACCGACGTGGCGCAGTAGCTAGACTGCTGCTCGGCCGCAGCTACCGCCCAGCAGGCTCCCTGTGCGTGCAGTTGTGCCCGTGCAGCCGAGCTCCGTGCTGCTGGTAACCACCGCCGACCCCCAGTCGCTCGATGGTCAGTGCTGCTCACCAGCCTACCACCGCCACTGTCATCGCAAACCCTAGCAAAGAGAAGGTTGCCCACCTTCTGCCCCACTTGCTCCATCCTGCATACCGCACGCCATGCACCACACATTAGTGAAAGGTCCTAATATGGCTAGAGGGGGGTGAATAGCCTATTTAAATTCTCTACGAGGCACTATAGTAATTGATTAGTACAACAAACGACGTAATATAATTTTGCTCTAGCTCTACAAGGGTTGCAAGCCACCTATCCCGACAATTCTAGTTGCTATGATCACTGGCACACACGACAAGCTAGGTCACTACTCACTAAGCTAGTGTTCTCTCAAAGACTAACTAAAGAGCCACACTAACCCAACTAACAAGCTCTCAAAAGACTAACTATACTAAAGAGCTTGATAACTAGTTTGCAAGAAATGTAAAGGAGTGAGTAGGGTGATTATACTGCCACGTCGTGGAATGAACCAATCACAATGTGGCGACAACCAATCACCAAGAGAAATCCAATCAAACAAGAGACATAAATTTTTTCTCCTGAGGTTCATGTGATTGCCGGCATGCTAGTCCCCATTGTGTCGACCAACACTTGGTGGATCGATGACTAAGAGGTGTTGCAAGAACCTCATCAATAAATAGCACCGCAAGAACCTACCCACAAATAAGGTAGCTCAATGACATGAGCAATTTAGTAGAGTTGCCTTTGGCGCTCTACCGGGGAAGACACAAGACCCCTTGCAAGCAACCGATCGAGGCCAGAGACAATCACCAACTCTGCTCAATGATTCTTTAATCACCGGGAGAAAGGTCCTAATGGCTAGAGGGGGGTGAATAGCCTATTAAAAATTTCTACAACAATACTAAGACAACTAATTAGTCAATATGATGGCGAAGCGAATTTTGCGCTAGCACTACACTTGGGGTTGTAAGCCACCTACCCAATTCAAATTTCTATGATCTCTAGTATGTCACACAAGGGCTATGTTGCTAAATTATACCTAGGTGAACAAAGCTAGCTAGATAACTACAACTAAAAAGCTACACAAGCTAGAAGCACTACACAAGATGAATACGAAGTAATGAGGGAGAAGGGTAGAAGTAATATGCCACCGTGACAAGTGATCGATCAATGAATATCAATGAATACCGAAGAGATAATCAAGACACAATGATTTTTTCTTCGAGGTTCACTTGCTTGCCGGCAAGCTAGTCCCCATTGTGGTGATTCACTCACTTGGAGGTTCATGTGCTAATAGGCTTCACACGCCTAACCCACAATCAGAAGTCACACAACCAACACAAGATGAGGATCCACAAGCCACGTGCAATCCACTAGAGTTGCCTTTGGTGCTCCACCGGGGAAGGCACAAAGAACCTCTCACAATCACAATGATCGGAGCTGAAGGCAATCACCTTCGTCCGCTTGACGATCCACCAATCACTAGGCCATCTAGGTGTCGACAAACACCAAGGGTAACAAGATATCCACCAACCCAAATCACCCAACTAGTGCCACAAGATGCTAGAACACTAAGCAATGCACTAGAGGCACTCTAATCTCACTCAAGATGATGAAATCAAGTGTGTAAATGAGTGGAGTGGTGTGCTCGGCTCTCAAAGGGTGTATGTAGCTGTTAGAAGTGCCAAGAGAGTGGCCAAGGCTGGCCACTAGTTCTATTTATAAGCCCACAAGCAAATAGAGCCGGTACCCGTTTGGAGCAGCTTTCTGCGAGGGCACCAGACACGGCGGTGCCTAGCATCGGATATGGCGGTGCCTGTCGATGAAATATGGTCGGCAGTCCACTGGGGGGGGGGTGCCCGTGGTGGTAGATTATCGGTAGACGGTGCGTGTAATCAGGAACCAGATGGTGACACAAGGCGCAGAGACAGCGATTTAGACAGGTTCGGGCCATCTGGTCGACGTAATACCCTACGTCCTGTGTCTTTGGTGTATTGTACTGAGATGTATACAGATTAACCTGTCCTCTAGGGGACCCTTGTCTCTCCTTATATACTCCGAAGAGACAAGGTTACAAGTAAAGTATCCAATTTGGTACTATTATAATATCTAGTACAACTTGTAATCTTGATGTGCATGTCTTGATCTTACGGGCCGAGCCACCTCGGATGGTGCAGCCCATGTAACATCTTGTGGTACCTGGGGGTATATCCCCCATAGCTAGTCCCTAAGCGCCATGTATTCTGATGCGACACGTCGTTTCAACCTTCTCCGAACAGTGAGGCTTGAGTTCTTGACATCTCCGACCACCGTTGTTGCCGGAGAAGTAGGTTCTCCGAAGAATGTATGGTGCTCTTAAGAAGAAAGAAAAAGATTTCCGTCCCGGGAAGTGTGCCCACTTGTATTTCTGAAAAGAAATGTAAGTGCGTCTTGAATCGTAGCGTCCTTGATCATCAGAGGCTTAGGGGTCGAAAAACAAACACATTCACCGCAAGGTGAAGTGTGCCCACTTAGTCCCCGAGCCTGGTAGTAGGTGATGTAGGCACGTGGTGCCAGGGTCTAAAAAGAATTCCCAGTTAAGTTGAGAACCCAATCGTCGTACAGGCGATACGAGATGCACCGGTAGGTGCATCGTACCGATGTAGTCCCCGAGCTTGCTAGAAGGCGAGGTATGAGCCTTGTAGCAAGGTCTAAGTGAGAAAAAATATCCCAACTATATGCGAGTTGCCAGTCATATGTAGTCGAGACGCAAAGTCCCCGAGCCATGGTCGGAGAGTGGTCGAGGCAGTCCCCGAGCATAGGTCGAGGAGCGAGCGACGAAGTCCCCGAGCCATGGTCGGAGAGGGATCGAGGTAGTCCCCGAGCACAGGTCGAGGAGCGAGCGACGAAGTCCCCGAGCCGTGGTCGGAGAGTGATCGGAGAGTGGTCGAGGCAGTCCCCGAGCACAGGTCGAGGAGCGAGCGACGAAGTCCCCGAGCCGTGGTCAGAGAGTGATCGAGGCAGTCCCCGAGCACAGGTCGAGGAGCGAGCGACGAAGTCCCCGAGCCGTGGTTGGAGAGTGGTCGGGCGAGTCCCCGAGCACAAGCGTGGTCTGGCCAGAGTCCCCGAGCACGAACGTGGTCTGGCCAGAGTCCTCGAGCACCGTAGTAGTCTTGGAGAACCCTAAAGCATGAGCTCACTGACCGAACTGTGTTCCTAAAAAATAAACACGGAGAGCGGTAGTACATGATGATGTACGAAATATATTGACCTCTCTGTAGGAGGTGAAGTAAACACTTGGTGTTCGGTTGGCGATGAATTATACTTGGTGTAATATTCGAAAAATAACATTAGCTATTTTTAGCCCTTTTGTTATGTAGTGGCGTAGCGCGATGTATTAACCTGTCCTGAAGAATGCGCTAGCCCTGGGCTGACCAACATCTCGTAGCGCGAGGTACGGAACGCTGCCACGCGTAGAGTGCCAGTGTTACCAGGGAGCGACTGCCGACTACCCGTAGCACAGAGGGTGGACTCTCATGCACGCGTGGGGTGGAGCCGGAGACAGTGCCGGCTCTAGGATTCTCAAGCAGGAAGGAAAACGTATCGGCGAACCGTTGTAAAAACTTATACATGTTTTGGATTGTATGTATGGAGAAAATTCGACGCGGAGCGCACCCTAAGGGTGGTCGGCGGAGGTGTATGATGATCGAAGAAATTTTCAATTAAAAATAATACTTAGCTTTATTGACGACCGGTGGGTGTAGTCGGCGTGTTGCGATGTTCGAGAGATGGCTTGACGTGTCGTTGGCGATGAAGTTGTCCGGTCCTCGAGCTTTTTGACCTGTCGTCATGACTGTGGTCGCGATTGTCGTAGCGTCGTTCTTCACGGCGATCATCATTGCGACGTAGTCTTGTGGTCGAGGTGGTCGGAGCTCGGTAGAGCCGCTCGAGACGTGGTCGACGTGGTCCATGGTCGACGTGGTCGGAACTCAGCGGAGCCACTCAAGACGTGGTCAACGTGGTCCGTGGTCGACGTGGTCAGAGAGATCGTTGACTGATCGGAGAAGCGATGCTGTATGGCGCTTTGATAGAAGACCGAGCGGAGTAGTCGGCCTGTCGCGATGTCCGAATAGGTGGATGTCGCACGGACGGCTCACTTATGACTTGGGCTTTTCGCTTGATGGCTTGGATGGCACGCTTAGCAGTTCGTTCGATGCGGCTCGCTCAGCAGCTCATGGCTCACTCTGTAGCTCGACGCAGCTTGCCGACGGCTCAGACGACACCATGTATTTGGACTCCGACATATTGCATTATATACGTTGCATTGTATGGATGCCGCCGAGTATCAAGTACGGGACATGGGACACTATTGGTGCACGCCTGATGCCCCCCGTATGCATGCAAATCTGCATGTCTTGAATTGTTTGCTGGTCGGCGTGATTCCTCATGTGCTTGGTCATCATGTCAGAGAATAAAAGGAACCGATTAGATTCAATCTGAGTAACTAATAATCATGATGATAGCACCACATGGGTAAATAAAAAACAAAATAGAATCTTCTTGTATGTGCTGTGACGCATGCAACGATGCGCTCCCTCTCATGAATCCGATGCATGTATGCGCTCCTGCGAGTCCTGGGTGAAGTCCTGACACAAGCTGGAGGGTTGCCGTCGTGAAGCACGGGTTGCCGCCGTAGTAGATTGATTCCATCGCCGAGTGATATCAAGCCTGTTAGGCTTCTGAAGCACGTCGCCGTAGGAAGTCAGGTGGCCACGAGCGGCGTCGATCTTTAGATCCCATCTGGTTCGCCGTAGATCAGCGCGCACGATCCCCTAAAGGGGTCCCCTACCTGGCGTGCCACTGTCGACGAAATATGGTCGGTAGTCCACCGAGGGGGGTGCCCGTGGTGGTAGATTATCGGTAGACGGTGCGTGTAATCAGGAACCAGATGGTGACACAAGGCGCAGAGACAGCGATTTAGACAGGTTCGGGCCGTCTGGTCGATGTAATACCCTATGTCCTGTGTCTTTGGTGTATTGTACTGAGATGTATACAGATTAACCTATCCTCTAGGGGACCCTTGTCTCTCCTTATATACTCCGAAGAGACAAGGTTACAAGTAAAGTATCCAATTTGGTACTATTATAATATCTAGTACAACTTGTAATCTTGATGTGCATGTCTTGATCTTACGGGCCGGGCCACCTCGGATGGTGCGGCCCATGTAACATCTTGTGGTACCTAGGGGTATATCCCCCACAGTGCCCCTCCCAATGGTCACTTTCCAATGGCTAAGAACTAGCCATTGGGGCACTGGATAGGGTGGCGGTGGCCACCCAACCATCTGCCCAAATACCCCCTTCTCTAGACTTTTATGGCGGTGCACCACCATCTGGGCGGCGGTGCCCAGTAGCCCTTCCCTTGCTCTCTAGATAAAAGAGGCGGTGCCACTGCCCCACCAATGACAATGACCAGGCAGTGCACCGCCCTCTTCATGGCGGTGAACACCGGACGCATCGGTGCTCATGCCTCCATTACTGCTCTTAGCCAGAGTCCAGGTGGGCACCGCCCTAGGAGTGGCGATGCCACCGGACAGGGTGGCGATGCCCCCCAGGGCAACCCGCTGCTCTTAGCCTCCTAGTCGGTCACCACCATAGGGGTGGCGGTGCACTGAACAGGGCATGGCGATGCCCCCATGGCAGCACCCCAAGCCATGTTTCGCCTCCTTTTCTTCACCTTTCTCACCACCTTTGCAAATGTGCTAACACCACAAGTGTTTCACCATCACGTGCAAGTGTGTTAGCATTTTCACAATCATTTTTCAAAGGTTAAACGATTTTCACCGATTGTGCACTAGGCCTAAAATGCATGTGCATGTTGTCCAACACCTAGTGGCACTAGATGATCGAGTTGTCCGATAAGAGCTCCCTTCTTAATAGTACGACCATCTATGCTAAATGTGATTATAGTCTCTATAGTGTCTTGATCACCGAAAACAAAATGATCCTATGGATATCACCTTTGTCTTGAGCCCATTTTGTTTTTCTCTTTCTTCTTTTCCAAGTCCTAGAGCTTGATCATCATCACATGTCCACACCACCAACATGGACTTTATTTCATGTGGCCATCTCCATCCATGAGTGCCACCTAGCTCCTCCACTTGGATTGGACCATCCTATCTAGTCACATACTTAGATGCAAGGATTAGTCCAAATAGGTTTCATCAATTAGCCAAAACCAAACTAGAGATTTCAATCTCCCCTTTTTTGGTAATTTATGACAACCTCCACAAAGATATGAAATAAATTCAAATTTGAATCCATGTTGCTTGTCCAAGCATTTTTACCATGTGTAAAGGATTTGGACAAGTTTCATGAACCTCCATTGGTAGCATTTGCTCCCCCTACATATATGCTAAGAGTTTGGATTAAAAGCTTGCACATATATATAGATTTGAGTTGTGGGAGAGTAATGTCTATCAAATGATGCTAAGGTATAAGAGATGAACCTTTGAAGTGTGATACCAATCGGAGTGCACCAAATATACAATCCTTAGCACCATTAGTAACTGGACATACACAAAAACTAGAGTACCCCATGAGATCAACATTAGAAGCAAGGGTCTAGTTTTCACAATATAAACACAAGTCTAGTTACTCAATCTATGCATGCTAGTTTTTCATTTCAACAATCAAACCTATAACTAGCATACACCACACAAGCATGGAATTTTAATTTAAAACTTGTGCCATGCAATCAAACATATGAAATGCACATTCAAATGCATAAACCAAGTTTATGAGCTTGCTCCCCCTACTTGTGTGCTCAAATTTTAATTGATCCCCTTTCTTTGTCATATTACTCCCCCTATGTCAAAGTTCTCTCCCCCTTAGTGATTACTTCTTCCCTTATGACTTATATCTTTGTTTCTCTCTTCCTTTGTCATCAATGACCACAAAGATTCAAATTTTAGATAGGTTAAGATTATCAATGTCAATCAATGGGGTAAGGATTATTTTCCCAAATTTGGTTCAATCTAGAACACTTGCCAAAGATATTTAACTCGGTTTGATTCAAGGACAAGCTTCTTCACACCTCCAAATAAGGGTTATCTTGTACCATGTTGAGTTAAACTCTTATAGCTTATTTTCTAGATCAAACACTAGGTTCACAAGCCCACAAACATGTCATATGCTACCACTAGATCAGGTCAAGCATAGAAGTAATAGTGGTACCATAAAGCATCAAATTGATTTGATTTTCATGAATAAGCCTATAACATGTGAGGAATGACTAGATGCACTAAACATGTCCTTAGCAAAGAATGTATGTATGTTAATCAACTTTTACCTTGGTTGCTCGAAGGAGAGGCATGTCATATAAGTGGGGGTGCATGAACACATATTTGAGAAATCCAATATGTTCAACTTATTCCTTAGCTTACAAAACCTTTTCTCATCTAATGACTTGGTGAATATATCGGCAAGTTGATCTTCGGTGTCTACACTCTCAATTGATAGTCCCCTTTTTGTTTATGATCTCTTATGAAATGGTGGCGGACATCAATGTGCTTTGTTCTTGCATATTGAACCGGATTGTTGGTTAGCTTGATTGTACTCTCATTGTCACATAGCAATGGCACTTTCTTGAACTTGATTCCAAAGCCATTCAAAGTGGCCTTCATCCAAAGAATTTATGTACAACTATCGACGGTTATTTATTCGGCTCCAGCGGTTGATAATGCAACACTATTTGGCTCCTTTGATGACCATGAAACAAGTGATCTTCCCAACAATTGACAAGTGCCCGAGGTGCTTTTCCTTTCAACCTTGTATCCCGCATAGTCAGAGTCCGAATATCTAACAAGTTCAAAGTTTGCTCCTTTAGGATACCACAAACCAATATTTTGTGTATGCTTCAAGTACCTCAATATTCTCTTTGTAGCCTTCAAATGTTTTCTCTTGGTGAGGCTTGAAATCTTGCACACATGCACACACTAAATATGACATCCGGCCTTGATGCGGTCACATAGAGTAGGCTTCTAATCATAGACTGATACAACTTTTGATCCACCATGTTACCACTTGCATCGCTATCCAAATTGCCATTTGTTCCTATTGGTGTACTTATGGCCTTAGCTTTATTCATGGCAAACTTCTTGAGCATGTCTTTGATGTACTTGCCTTGTCTTACAAATGTACCATTCTTCAATTGCTTGATTTGAAGGTCAAGGAAGTAACTCAACTCTCTAATCATGGACATCTCAAATTCATTATCCATCATCTTCCCAAACTCTTCACAAAAGTCTTGATTGGTTGATCCAAATATAATGTCATCAACATAGATTTATAACACAAATAAGTCATTTCCAATCTTTTTGGTGAAAAGAGTGGTGTCAACCTTGCCCATCATGAACCCTTTTGTGAGGAGAAAGTCCCTCAACATCTCATACCATGCTCTAGGTGCTTGCTTCAAGCCATACAATGCCTTCTTCAACTTATACACATGGTTAGGTTTCTTGTCATCTTCAAAACCAGGAGGTTGCCCAACATATACTTCTTCTTTGATGTAGCCATTTAGAAATGCACTCTTGACATCCATTTGATAGAGCTTGATGTTGCGGGCACAAGCATAGGCTAGCAAGATTCTAATTATTTCCAATCTAGCAATCGAGGCATATGTTTCTCCAAAGTCAAGACCTTCAACTTGAGTGTATCCTTGTGCTACCAATCTTGTTTTATTTCTTACTACTATCCCATCTTGATCTTACTTGTTTCTATAGACCCATTTGGTTCCAATCATATTGTGTATATTTGGTCTCTCCACTAATTCCCATACTTGATTTCTAGTAAAGTTGTTCAATTCTTCATGCATTGTATTTACCCAATCAACATCCTTCAAAGCTTCATCTATTTTCTTTGGTTCAATGGATGAAACAAAAGAGAAATGCTCATAAAATGAAGCCAATTTTGATCTAGTTTGTACACCTCTAGAAATATCTTCAATTATAGTGTCTAATGGATGATCTCTTGCAATATTAGTTGGTTGGAGAATTGAAACATTGCTTGCACTTGCTTGATCATTTGATTGAGATGATGTATTAGCCACTTGATCTTACACTTTGTTATGAGAGCCACTTGTACAAGCTTGATTAGTGTCATCTTGCACATTTGAGTTAGAGAGCACTTGCAGTTGATCATCTTCATCATCAATCACTTGCTTAGGCCTCAAGTCACCAACATCCATGTTCTTCATGGTATTTGAAAGTTGAATGCCTCTAACATCTTTCAAGTTCTTATTCTCATCTTGAGAACCCTTGGTTTCATCAAATTCAACATCAAGCACTTCTTCAAGAGTACCACTTGCCAAATTCCAAACTCTATATGCTTTGCTAGTGGTTGAGTATCCAAGCAAGAATCCTTCATCACATTTCTTGTCAAACTTTCTCAATCTTATGCCTTTCTTCAAGATATAGCACTTGCAACCAAAGACTCAAAAATATGCAATGTTGGGATTTCTACCATTCAAAATCTCATATGGTGGCTTCTCTTTTAATGGGTGACAATACAAGCAGTTGCTACAATAGAAAGTCGTGTTGATAGCTTTGGCCCAAAAAGATTGACTCACATTGTACTCACTAAGTATAGACATTGCCATGTCAATAAGTGTTCTATTCTTCCTCTCAACAAGGCCAATTGATTATGGAGTGTACTTGGTCGAGAATTGATGTCTAATTCCAAAATCATCACATAACTCATCAATTCTTGTATTCTTGAACTCACTACCATTGTCACTTCTAACTCTCTTGATGGTTGTTTCAAACTCATTGTAAATGCCCTTGACAAATGATTTGAAAGTTGCAAATGCATCACTCTTGTCCACTAGAAAGAATACCCAAGTGTATCTTGTATAGTCAACCACTATCACAAAGCCATATTTATTTTCCACCGATGCTAGTATATTGTGTTGGCCCAAATAAGTCTATGTGCAACAACTCAAATGCTTTACTAGTGCTCATCATGCTTTTCTTTGGATGGGTGTTTCCAACTTGTTTGCTGGCTTGATAAGAGCTACAAAGCTTATCTTTCTCAAACACAACATCTTTCAAGCCTATAACCAAGTCATGCTTAACCAATCTATTTAATTGTTTCATTCTCACATGACCAAGCCTTCTATGCCATAACCAATCTATACTAGATTTAGTGAACAAGCATGTTGACAATTGAGCTTCACTAGCATTGAAATCAACCAAGTATAGATTCTCATATCTAAAGCCTTTGAAGATCAAATTAGAGCCATCTACACTTATGATATCTACATCATCTACCCCAAATATGCATTTGAATCCAAGATCACACAATTGAGCCACGGATAGCAAATTGAAGTTCAAACTCTCTACTAGAAACACATTGGAAATGCTCATGTTGTTGGATATTGCAATCTTACCAAGCCCTTTGACCTTGCCTTTGCCATTGTCACCAAATGTGATACTATCATAACCATCATTTCCATTGGTATTATTGAGTTGAACATTCTTGCATCACTGGTCATGTGTTGAGTGCACCCACTATCAAGTACCCAATGCCTTTCTCTGGCTTTGTAATTGACATACAAAAGAAGATCAATTCTTTTTAGGTACCCAAACTTGCTTGGGTCCTTGAAGGTTAGTCACTAAGCTCTTTGGTACCCAAATGGCTTTCTTTTTTGAGCCTATCCATGGTGCAACAATGAACTTAGCCTTCACATCATTTGTATCCTTAGTAAGCACATAGAAAGAATTAAGCTTAATTGAGGATACATTGGCTTGAGACTCCTTGTTCGTGCACTTTTGCTCTACATGACCAACTTGCTTGCAACTAGTGCAAAACCGACCATTGTTCTTTACAAAACTAGTCTTGTGAGGAGCAAAGGCCACCTTGCCTTTCTTGGTGGTATAACCCAATCCCTCTTTGTAGAGAGAAGCTCTTTGGCTACCCAAGCACATAAGCAAGCGGTCCTCACCACCATAGGCCTTAGCCAAGCTGTGATTGAGCTCTTTTACCTCCTTAAATGTCTCATTCTCAACCATTAGTGAGGCATCATAAGTGAAACCATCACTACTAGATTAGGTAGAAGTGGAAGTGCTACAAGAAGGGTTAGTGGAACCAACAATGATAGGCTTATATAATTATTCTTCAATTATGTCACATGTTAAGCCTACTTCACATGTTACAACATGCTTCTTCTCATTTTGCTCATTAAGTAGAGAGGAATGACCTTTTTTAAGCATCTTGTGAGCCTTGCTAAGCTCCTCATGGTATTCCTTTAGACTCTCATGAGATGCATTGAGCTCATCAAAGGCTTTTCTAAGGGATTTTAGTTCCTTAGTCAAGACTTTGCATTCCCTTCTCTTAATGTCAAAATGTTCTTTAGCATCTTCTAACATGTCAAATAATTCATCTTTAGTTGGTTCATCATCTTCACTTTCACTTTCACTTTTATCATGTTCCTCATCACTCTCATCATGGGCTTTTACCTTAGTGGCCTTAGCCATGAAGCATGTCGATGGAGTGTTGAAGAGGGAAGGCTTCTCATTAATAGCAATGCTTGCAAGACCCTTCTTCTTGGTGGTCTTGTCATCATCAATTGAATCATCAACACTTGAGGAAGCATCACTATCCCAAGTGACCACATATGAACCACCCTTCTTTTTGCTCTTCTTGAAGGTCATCTTGTCCTTCTCTTTCTTTTCCTTCTTGTCCTTCTTCTTGCTCTTCTTGTCATCATCATCATTGTCACTATTGTATGGGCATTGAGCAACAAGATGATCCTTGCTTCCACACTTGAAGCACCTTCTTAACTCTTCCTTGTTCTTGGATGAAGACTTCTTCATTCTAGCATGATAGCCCTTCTTCACCATGAACTTGCCAAATCTTTTGACAAAGAGAGCCATCTTCTCATCATCATCATCATCATCCCATGAGAATGAGCCTTCATCTTCACTTGACGTGTCTTGCTTGGCCTTGCCCTTGGATGATGTGGCTTTGAATGCCACACTCTTCTTCTTCTCATCCTTCTTCTCATCTTTCTTTTTTTCTTCCTTCTCATCATCATCTCTATATGCATCATCGGTCATGATATCTTCCAAGATTTGGTTTGGTGTCATTGTGTTCAAACCGGTTCTCACTAGCAAGGTGACCAACATGCCAAATCTTGTGGGTAAGAATCTCAATAACTTATTTGAGAAGTCCTTGTCCTCCACTTTCTCACCAAGTGCTTTGAGATCATTGACAAGCACCTCCATCTGATGGAACATATCCAGCACACTCTCATCTTCTTTCATCTTGAAGCTAGCAAACTTCTCCTTGAGAATGTATGCCTTTGCACCCTTCACAGCTTAAGTGGCCTCAAAGGATTCCTCCAACTTCTTCCATGCCTCATGAGCCATCTCAATATTCTTGATTTGCTCAAATGTTCTCTCATCCAATGCATCATGAATGGCACTAAGAGCAATGTCATTGTTTTGGAGCAATACTTCTTCGGTGGCGGTGGGAGCCTCCTCATTTGCAATCTCAATCTTGCTCTCCACCACCTTCCACACCTTTCTATTGATTGACTTGATGTAGGTGGTCATCTTTGCCTTCCAATAAGGATAGTTGGAGCCATCAAATTGGGGTGGCTTCTTGGTGTTGTTGATTTGAGTTATTTTAACACCGAAGGTTGTTAAGCCTTAAATCACGGTGACCATAGCTCTAATACCACTTGAAAGATCCTAATGGCTATAGGGGGGTGAATAGCCTATTAAAAAATTCTACAACAATACTAAGACAAGTGATTAGTCAATAAGATGGCAAAGCAAATTTTGCACTAGCACTACACTTAAGGTTGCAAGCCACCTATCCAATTCTAATTTCTATGATCTCTAGTATGTCACACAAGAGCTATGTTGCTAAATTATACCTAGGTGATCAAAGCTAGCTAGATAACTACAACTAAAGAGCTACATAAGCTATAAGCACTACACAAGGTGCTGCTGGTACCCGCCGCTGACCCCCAGCCGCTCGATGGCTGGTGCTGCTCACCAGCCTGCCACCGCCACTATCGTCGCAAACCCTAGCAAAGAGAAGTCTACCCACCCTCTGTCCCTCTCGCTCCATCCCGCATGCCACACACCACGCACCACACACTAGTGAAAGGTCCTAATATGGCTAGAGGAGGGTCAATAGCCTATTTAAAATCTCTACGAGGTACTAGAGCAATTGATTAGTACAACAAACGACGTAATGTAATTTTGCTCTAGCTCTACAAGGGTTGCAAGCCATCTATCCCAACAATTCTAATTGCTATGATCACTGGCACACACAACAAGCTAGGCCACTACTCACTAAGCTAGTGTGCTCTCAAAGACTAACTAAAGAGCCACACTAACCCAACTAACAAGCTCTCAAAAGACGAACTATACTAAAGAGATTAACAACTAGTTTGCAAGAAATGTAAAGGAGTGAGTAAGGTGATTATACTACCATGTTGTGGAATAAACCAATCACAATGCGGCGACAACCAATCACCAGGAGAAATCTAATCACACAAGAGACACAAAAAATTTTCTCCCGAGGTTCACGTGCTTGCTGGCACGCTAGTCCCTGTTGTGTCAACCAACACTTGGTGGTTCGATGGCTGAAAGGTGTCGCATGAACCTCACTGACAAATGGCACCGCAAGAACCTACCCACAAGTGAGGTACCTCAATGACATGAGCAATTTACTAGAGTTGCCTTTGGCGCTCTGCTGGGGAAGACATAGGACCCCTCATAAGGAACCAATCGAGGCCGGTGACAATCACCAACTCCGCTCAATGATTTTTCAATCACCGGGAGAAAGGTCCTAATGGCTAGATGGAGGTGAATAGCCTATTAAAAAATTCTACAACAACACTAAGACAACTAATTAGTCAATAAGATGGCGAAGCAAATTTTGCGCTAGCACTACACTTGGGGTTGTAAGCGACCTACCTAATTCTAATTTCTATGATCTCTAGTATGTCACACAAGAGCTATGTTGCTAAATTATACCTAGGTGAACAAAGCTAGCTAGATAACTACAACTAAAGAGGTACACAAGGTGAATACGAAGTAATGAGGGAGAAGGGTAGAAGTAATACACGGCCGTGACAAGTGATCGATCAATGAATAACAATGAATATTGAGGAGATAATCAAGACACAATGGTTTTTCCTTCGAGGTTCACTTGCTTGCTGGAAAGCTAGTCCCCATTGTGGCGATTCACTCACTTGGAGGTTCATGCGCTAATAGGCATCACACGCCTAACCTGCAATCGGGTGCCACACAGCCAACACAAGATGAGGATCCACAGGCGATGCGCAATCCACCAGAGTTGCCTTTGGCGCTCTACCAGGGAAGACACAAGAACCCCTCACAATCACAATGATTAGAGCCGGAGACAATCATCTTCCTCCGCTCAACGATCCACCAATCACCAGGCCATCTAGGTGTCGGGCACTAGCTCTATATATAAGCCCACAAGCAAATAGAGTTGTTACCCGTTTAGAGCAGCTTTCTGTGAGGGCACCGGGCACGGCGGTGCCTGGCACCGGACATGGTGGTGCCCCTCCCAACGGTCACTTTTCAATGGCTAAGAACTACCTGTTGGGGCATTGGACAGGGTGGCGGTGGCATCGCCCCTAGGGTGGCGGTGACCACCTGGTCTTTTGCCCGAATATCCCCTCCTCTCGACTTTTATGGCGGTGCACCGCCGTTGGGGCGATGATGACTGCGGCGGTGCCCAGCCGCCCTTCCCCTGCTCTCTAGATAAAAGAGGCGGTGCCACTGCCCCACCAACGGCGGTGACCAGGCGGTGCACCGCCCTCACCGGTGCCCAAGTCTCTAGTGCTACTCTTGGCCTCCTAGCCGGTCATCGCCACAGGGGTGGTGGTGCACTAGACAGGGCATGGCGGTGCTCCTATGGCAGCACCCCAAGCCATGTTTCACCTCCTTTTCTTCACCTTTCTCACCACCTTTGCAAATGTGCCAACACCACAAATGTTTCACCATCATGTGCAAGTGTGTTAGCATTTTCACAACCATTTTTCAAAGGTTAAACACTTCTCACCAATTGTGTACTAGGCCTAAAATGCATGCGCATGTTTTTCAACACCTAGTGGCACTAGATGATCGAGTTGTCCGATAAAAGCACCCCTCTTAATAGTACGACCATCTATCCTAAATGTGATCACACTCTCTATAGTGTTTGAATCATCGAAAACAAAATGATCCTATGGATATCACCTTTGCCTTGAGCCCATTTTGTTTTTCTCTTTCTTCTTTTCCAAGTCTCGAAGCTTGATCATCATCACATGTCTACACCACCAACATGGACTTTATTTCATGTGGCCATAACCATCCATGAGTGCCACCTAGCTCCTCCACTTGGATTGGACCATCCTATTTAGTCACATACTTAGATGCAAGGATTAGTCCAAATAGGTTTTATCAATTAGCCAAAACCAAACTAGGGCTTTCACCAGGCCATCTAGGTGTCAGCAAACACCAAGAGTAACATGCTCATAACTAGATAAAAGCTTCCACCTAGTGCCACAAGATGATGTAACTCAATGCAATGCACTAGAGGCTCTCTAATCTCACTAAAAATGATGAAATCAAGTGAACAAGTGAGTGGAATGTGTTGCTCAATTTCCAAAGTGTGTGCCCTAGTGTAAGAGGTGCCAAGAGAGTGGCCAAGGCCGGCCACACCTTCTATTTATAGCCACACAAGCAAATAGAGCTGTTCTACCCCTTGGAGCTATTTTTGCGAGGTCATTGGACAGGGCGGTGCCTGGCACCGGGCATGGCGGTGACTTCCCCAATGGTCAAATTCCAACGGCTACAAACTAGCCATTGGGCACCAGATAGGGTGGCGATGGCACCGCCATGGGGGTGGCGGTGACCACCTAGCCGAGCCTCCGGTTTTCCTTGCTCTCTGGATAAAAGAGGCGGTGCACCACTACGCCCATGGCAGTGACCATGGCGGTGCCCCCTCGGTTGCCTCTGCTCTCTGCCAAAAAGTGACGGTGCCACTGAACGCCCTATGGCGGTGCACCGCTATGCTAGTGGCGGTGTACACCGGTAGGGGCGGTGACCACCCCGAAGTTGCTGCTCTCGGCCATGGTTAGCCGGTCACCGGACAGGCCAGGATGGTGACCACCCTAAGGCAAACACCTCTGTTAGCTATGTTTTTATTCTCGATTCGATCCACAAGCAGTCTAACACTTCTTTGCAAGCGGTTCTAACCCTCAAAGTGTTTTCCCAAAACATGTTAGAGTCAAGTTAGCATTTCTCAAATATTTTCAATAAATAGTTTTGCTTGCTCTCAAATGTGCACTAGGTCTAAATGCAATGCATGAAGTCCAACACCTAGTGGCACTAGATGACTGAATTGTCTAGTTAAGAACCTCTCTTAATAGTATGCCATCTACCCTAAACATGATCACACTTTCTATAGTGTCTTGATCACCAAAACAAAACCCCTATTTATATCTTTGCCTTGAGATCCATAGGGTTTTGTTTTTCTCTTTCTTCTTTTCCAAGTTGAGCACTTGATCATCATCACATGTGGCCATCTTCATCATTTCATGTGATCAACATCACCATTTGAGTGCCACCATGCTCCTCACTTGGATTGCACAAACCTAGCTCATATTACATCTCATGACAAAGGTTAGTGCATAGGTTTCATCAATTATCCAAAACCAAATTAGGGCTTTCAATCTCCCCCTTTTTGGTAATTGATGACAACCTTTTCACAAAGGTATTCAATGAAGTCTTTTTTATTCATGTTGCTTGCCCAAGCATATTACCATGTGTAAATATTATGGACAAGTTTCATCAACCCAAATTGGTAGTATTAGCTCCCCTTACATATGTGCTAAGAGTTTGGATTTGAAAGCTTACACATATACATGGATTAGAAGTTTGGGAGAGTAATAACTACCAAATGATGCTAAGGTATAAAGAATGGACATTTGAAGCATGATACCAATCATAGTTGCCATTTGAACACCATCCTTAGCACCATGGTTTGCTAGATATCACTTGAAAAGCAAAGACAAACTAGATACCTCATGAGATCAACATTAGAAGCAAGGTTCTAGTACCTCTGGTAAAAGATCAAGGAATATCTAGCTATCCTATGCATGCTAGTTTTTCATTTCATCAATCGTTTTCTACAATCTAGCATACACCACACAAGCATGGATAGAGAATTTAGAACTTGTGCCATGTAGGTATGTAATGCACATACAAATGCAACATTTAAGATTATGAGCTTGCTCCCCCAACTTGTGTGCTTCAAATTTTAATTGATCCCCTTACAATGTCATTTTCATTTGTTTGCTCCCCCTATCCTACTATCTTTGTGAATTTCTCTCCCCTTTGTAAACAATTAGCACAAAAGGTGAGGTCAAATTTTAGATAGGTTGGGGTGAAACCATATGAAGTGAGGATCATTTTCCCAATTTGGTTCAATCTAGATCACTTGCAAAAGATATTTAACGAGTTTGATCCAAGGGCACGATTCTTCCCACCTCCAAATAAGGGTTATCATGCACCATATTGAGTTAAACACTTATAGCTCATTTTTTAGATCAAACACTAGGTTCACAAGCCCACAAACATGTCATATGCTACCACTAGATCATTTCAAGCATACAAACAATAGTGGTACCATATAAGCATCAAATTTATTTGATTTTCATGAATGATCCTAAGACATGTGATAAATGACTAGATGCACTAAACAAGTCCTTAGCAGTGGATGAATGGCATGTCAATCAACTTTACCTTGCTTTGCTCAAGGAGAGGCATGTCATTGGGGGTGCATCAACACATATTTGAGAAGTCAAGTACGTTCAATTCATTCCTTAGCTTGCAAAACCTCTTTTCATCAAGTGGCTTGGTGAAGAAATCGGCAAGTTGATCATCGGAGCCCACACTGTCAATGCAAATGTCCCCTTTCTGTTGGTGATCTCTTATGAAATGATGGCGGGCATCTATGTGCTTTGTTCTTGAATGTTAAACCGGGTTGTTGGTGAGCTTCACGGCACTCGCATTGCCACATAGCAATGGCACTTGTTTGAACTTGATTCCAAAGTCACTCAAAGTAGCCTTCATCCAAAGTAATTGAGCACAATAACTACTGGCCGAAATGTACTCCACTTTGGCGGTTGAAAGTGCTACACTATTTTGCTTCTGTGATTACCAAGACACAAGTGATCTTCCCAATAGTTGACATGTTCCCGATGTGCTCTTCCTCTCAACTTTGCATCCCGCATAATCGGAGTCCAAGTATCTAATCAACTCAAATCTTGTTCCCTTGGGATACCACAATCTAATATTTTGTGTATGCTTTAAGTACCTCAATATTCTCTTGGTTGCCTTCAAATGACTTCTCTTGGTGAGGCTTGAAATCTAGCACACATGCATACACTAAACATCACATCCGGCCTTGATGTGGTCACATAGAGTAGGCTTCCAATCATAGACCGATACATCTTTTGATCCACTATGTTGCCACTAGCATCACTATCTAAGTTTTCATTTGTCTCCATTGGTGTACTAATAGCTTTAGCATCATCCATTCCAAACTTCTTGAGCATGTCTTTGATGTACTTGCCTTGACTCACAAATGTGCCATTCTTCATTTGCTTGATTTCAAGACCAAGGAAGTAACTAAGCTGTCCAATCATAGACATCTCAAACTCACATGCAATCATCTTTCCAAACCCCTCACAAAAATCTTGATTGGTTGATCCAAATATGATATCATCAACATAGATTTGCAACACAAACAAGTCATTGCCTAGCTTCTTGGTGCAGAGAGTGGTGTCAACCTAGCCCATCTTGACCCCCTTAGAGAGTAGGAAATCCATCAATCTCTCATACCATGCTCTTGGTGCTTCTTTCAATCCATACAAAGCCTTTTTCAACTTGTAGACATGGTTGGGCTTCTTCTCATCTTCAAAACCGGGAGGTTGCTCAACATACACAAGCTCATTGATGTACCCATTGAGAAATTCACTCTTCACATCCATTTGGTATAACTTGATGTTGTGGGCACAAGCATAGGCTAACAAGATCCTAATTGCTTCTAATATTGCCACCGGGGCATATGTTTCTCCAAAGTCAAGACCTTCAACTTGAGTGTAACCTTGAGCCAATAATCTTGCTTTGTTCCTTACAACTATCCCATCTTGATCTTGCTTGTTTCAAAAGACCCACTTAGTTCCAATCACATTATGATCCTTAGGCCTCTCAACTAACTCCCATACTTGATTTATTACGAAGTTGTTTAGCTCTTCATGCATAGCATTTACCCAAGCAACATCCTTCAAAATTCATCTCTTTTTAGATTCAATGGATGACATAAGTGACATGTTCACAAAATGATGCCAATCTTGATCTTGTTTGCACACCTCTTGAGATATCACCAATGATAGAATCCAATGGATGATCCCTTGCAACATTAGTTGGTTGGAGCACTTGAACTTGGTTACTCATTTGGTTGAGATGATGAACTAGCCACTTGTTGTTGATCTTGCACTTTGTCATCACTAGCACTAGCTTGATTTTGATCATGAGAACCACTAGCTTGCACTTTTGAGTTAGAGAGCACTTGATTCTTGTCATCTTCAATATCAATCACCTCTCTAGGCCTTAAGTCTCCAATGTCTAGGTTCTTCATTGCATTGACCAATTGAGTGCCTCTCACATTATCTAGATTCTCATCTTTATCTTGGGAACCATTGGTTTCATCAAATTCCACATCATGAACTTCCTCAAGAGTACCACTAGCCAAATTACAAACTCTATATGCCTTGCTAGTAGTGGAGTAACCAAGCAAGAAACCTTCATCACATTTCTTCTCAAACTTGCTCAATCTTGTGCCTTTCTTCAATATGTAGCATTTGCAACCAAAAATCCAAAAGTATGTAATATTGGGCTTTCTATCATTCAAGAGCTCATAAGGTGTCTTCTTCTTCAATGGGTGATAATAAAGTCGGTTGCTATAGTAGCAAGTCATGTTGATTGCTTTGGCCCAAAAAGAATGACTCACATTATACTCACTCAACATTGATCTTGCCATGTCAATAAAAGTTCTATTCTTCCTCTCAACTAGGCCATTTAATTGTGGACTATACTTGGCCAAGAATTGATGCATAATCCTAAACTCATCACACAAATCATCAACTCTTGTGTTCTTGAACTCACTTCCATTATCAATTCTCACTTTCTTGATGATAGTTTCAAACTCATTGTGAATTTTCTTGATCAATGTCTTGAAGGTTGCAAACACATCACTCTCGTTAACAAGAAAGAACACCCATGTATATCTAGTAAAATCATCCACAATCACAAATTCATATTTATTTCCACCAATGCTGGTATATGTGGTTGGTCCAAACAAGTCCATGTGAAACAACTCAAATGCTTTAGATATGCTCATCATGCTCTTCTTAGGATGTGTGTTACCAACTTGTTTTCCAGCTTGACATGCACTACATAACTTATCCTTCTCAAATGTGACATCTTTCAAGCCTCTAACTAGATCATGCTTAATCAATTTGTTCAATTGTTTCATTTCAACATGACCAAGCCTTCTATACCATAACCAACCCATGCTAGACTTAGTGAGCAAACACGTTGACAATTGAGCTTCTCTAGCATTGAAATCAACCAAGTATAGATTCTCATATCTAAATCCTTTGAATATCAAGTTAGTGTCATCTACACTTATGATCTCTACATCATCCACACCAAATATGCACTTGAAACCAAGATCACATAATTGAGCTACCGATAATAGGTTGAAGTTTAAGCTCTCTATTAGTAGCACATTGGAAATGCTCAAGTCATTGGATATTGCAATCTTACCAAGACCTTTGACCTTGCCTTTGTCATTGTCACCAAATATGATACTATCAATCCCATTGCTCTCATTTGCATTGATTGAATTGAACATTGTTGAATCACCGGTCATGTGTTGTGTGCACCCACTATCAAGCACCCAATGCCTTCCTTTGGCTTTATAATTGACCTACAAAAGAAGATCAATTCTTTTTAGGTACCCAAACTTGCTTGGGTCCTTGAAGGTTAGTTCCCAAGGTCTTTTATGCCAAATGACCTTCTTCTTTGGGCCCACAATTGGTGTACCAATGAACTTAGCCTTCACACCATTGGCACCCTTAACAAGCATGTAACAAGAATCAAATCTAATTAAGGATACATTAGGTTGCTTGTTGTTGTTAGTCTTGCAATATTGCTCTATATGCCCAACTTGCATGCATCTATTACAAAACTGACCATTGCCCTTCATAAAGCTAGCTTTGGGAGTGACAAAGGTCGCCTTGCCTTTCTTGGGGGTATATCCTAATCCTTGTTTATTGAGAGAAAATATTTGTTTACCCAAGCACTTTAGCAAGCAGGCATCTCCTCCATAGGCATTGCCTAAGGCATGAGTGAGTTTATTAACCTCCTTCTTGAGGGTCTCATTTTCCACCATTAGTGAGGCATCACAAGTGAAACCATCACAACAATGGGCTTATAAAAAGATTCATCAAGAATATCACATGTTAGTCCCACATCACATGACACAATCACTTGCTCCTCCTTGGCTTCCTCCTTCTTGACTTGGTCAAGGAGAGAGGAGTGAGCCTTTTCAAGCTTAGAGTGAGCTTTGCCAAGCTTCTCATGGTCTTCCCTTAGACTCTCATGAGAAGCATTGAGCTCATCAAAAGATTGCTCAAGAGATTTGATTTTCTTGCGCAATTCTTTGCACTCCTTTCTCTTCATCTCAAAGCAAGTATGCAGTTGCTCACACATGTCCAAGAGTTCCTCCTTGGTGTACTCCTCATCATCATCACTCCTACAATCATGACTCTCACAATCATCATCACTCACATCATATTTTTACCTTGGTGGGCTTTTCCATGAGGCAAGTCGATGGAGTATCGAAGATGGAAGGCTTGTTGTTGATGGCGATGCTTACTAGTGCCTTTTTGATGGATTTCTTGTCATCATCACTAGAATCTTCACTCTCCGAAGAGCCGTCACTATCCCATGTCACCATAGCCTCCACCCTTCTTCTTCTTTTGGAAGGTAATTTTCTTCTCCTTCTTCTCCTTCCTTTCCTTCTTCTCCTTATGCTTCTTCTTCTCATCCTCATCATTGTCACTATTATAGGGACAATCCGCTACGACGTGATCCAGGCTCTTGCACTTGTAGCATCTTCTCACATACTCCTTGTTGTGATCTCTTCTCTTTCTTACACCATAGCCCTTCTTCATGAACTTGCCCATCTTATGCACAAGGAGAGCCATGGCTTCATCATCAATGTCACTAGCATCTTCATCATCACTTGATTCTTTCTTGGACTTGCCCTTGTTCTTGGATGATGAGCTAGTCTTGAATGCTACATTCTTCTTCTTCTTGTCTTCATCTCCGAAATGCTCTCATCATCCTTCATCTTGAAGCATGTCAACTTATCCTTAAGAATGTACAACTTGACACTCTTCACCATCGGTGTGCCCTCATAGGTCTCTTCCAATCTCTTCTACACCTCACTAGCTTTCTCACAATCCTTGATTTGCTCAAACAACTTGGAATAAATGGCATTGTAGA
Source organism: Miscanthus floridulus (assembly GCF_019320115.1). Taxonomy (NCBI): domain Eukaryota; kingdom Viridiplantae; phylum Streptophyta; class Magnoliopsida; order Poales; family Poaceae; genus Miscanthus; species Miscanthus floridulus. The sequence continues at coordinate 66,864,071 of NC_089593.1, forward strand.
TGGTGTTGAGAGCGATTATGTTGCATTGCTTGTTGGCCTTGTCTTGGTTCGTGAGATTGGTGGGATCAAGAATCACATAATCACTTTCGGTCACATGCCACACTAAATCATTGATTGAACCAAGATACATCTTCATCTTTTTCTTCCAATAATCATAGCATATGCCATCAAAGAATGGTGATTTATCCCCCACATGGTTGAACACAACTTGAGCCATAATTTAACACCAAGGTTGTTAAGCCTTCAATCAAACGGTGATCACGGCTTCGATACCACTTGAAAGGTCCTAATATGGCTAGAGGGGGGTGAATAGCCTATTTAAAATCTCTAAAAGGCATTAGAGCAATTGATTAGTACAACAAACGGCGTAATGCAATTTTGCTCTAGCTCTACAAGGTTTGCAAGCCACCTATCCCAACAATTCTAGTTGTTATGATCACTAGCACACACAACAAGCTAGGTCACTACTCACTAAGCTAGTTGCTCTCAAATACTAGCTAAAGATCTACACTAACCAAACTAACAAGCTCTCAAAAGACTAACTATACTAAAGAGCTTGACAACTAGTTTGCAAAGAATGTAAAGGAGTGAGTAGGATGATTATACCGCAGCATCGAGGAATGAACCAATCATAATGTGGAGACAACCAATCACCGGGAGAAATCTAATCACACAAGAGACACAAGATTTTTCTCCCAAGGTTCACATGCTTGCTGGCATGCTAGTCCCCATTGTGTTGACCAACACATGGTGGTTCCACTACTAAGAGGTGTTGCATGAACCTTACCAACAAATGGCACCGCAAGAACCTACCCACAAGTGAGGTGGATCAATGACACGAGCAATTTACTAGAGTTGCCTTTGGCGCTCCGTCGGAGAAGGCACAAGACCCCTCACAAGCAACCGATCGAGGCCAGAGACAATCACCAACTCTGCTCAATGATTATTCAATCACTAGGTCATCTAGGTGTTGGCAAACACCAAGAGTAACAAGCTCAGAACCAGCCCAAAGCTTCCACCTAGTGCCACAAGATGATGCAACTCAATGCAATGCACTAGAGGCTCTCTAATCTCACTCAAGATGATGAAATCAAGTGAACAAGTGAGTGGAGTGTGTTGCTTAGCTTCCAAAGGGTGTGCACAAGTGTAAGAGGTGCCAAGAGAGTGGCCAAGGCTAGCCACACCCTCTATTTATAGCCACACAAGCAAATAGTGTCGCTGTGCCCCTTGGAGTTGTTTCTACGAGGTCACCGGATAGGGTAGTGCTTGGCACCGGACATGGTAGTGAACTCCCCAATGGTCGAATTCCAACAGTGGGCACCGGACAGGGTGGTGGTGGCACCGCCATGGGTGGCAGTGATCACCCAGCCGAGCCTCTGGTTTAACCTGCTCTTTGGATAAAAGGGGCAGTGCACTACTGCGCCCATGGTGGTGACCATGGCAGTTCCCCCTCGGTTGCCTCTGCTCTCTGCCAAAAAGTGATGGTGGCACCAGACGCCCTTCGATGGTGCACCGCCGTGCCTATGGCGGTGTACACCGGTAGGGGTGGTGACCACCCCAAAGTTGCTACTCTCAGCCATGGTTAGCCAGTCACCAGATAAGCCAGGGCGGTGCACCGCCACACCTAGGGCGGTGACCACCCTGAGGCAAACACATTTGTTAGCTATGTTTTTTATTCTTGATTCGATCCACAAGTAGTCTAACACTTTTTTTGCAAGCGTTGCTAACCCTCAAAGTGTTTTCCCAAAACATGTTAGAGTCAAGTTAGCATTTCTCAAATATTTTTAATAAATATTTTTGCTTGCTCTCCGATGTGCACTAGGCCTAAATGCAATGCATGAAGTCCAACACCTAGTGGCACTAGATGACTGAATTGTCTAGTAAAGAACCCCTCTTAATAGTATGACCATCTACCCTAAACGTGATCACACTCTCTATAGTGTCTTGATCACCGAAATAAAGCCTCCTATTTATACCTTTGCCTTGAGCTCCATAGGGTTTTATTTTTCTCTTTCTTCTTTTCCAAGTTGAGCACTTGATCATCATCACATGTGTCCATCTTCATCATTTCATGTGATCAACATCACCATTTGAGTGCCACCGTGCTCCTCACTTGGATTGCACCAACCTAGCTCATATTACATCTCATGACAAAGGTTAGTGCATAGGTTTCATCAATTATCCAAAACCAAATTAGGGCTTTCAACTAGAGAGTTGAGCGAGGTAGGGGAAAGATGGAAAGAAGAAAGGCCCATCTATTTATGTCTATCTTTTACTTGGACTCATTTTGCTATTTGTTCTTGGGAAAATAGATAGAGAAAGAGCCTAAGTTGTCAAGACTCGACGACTCATCTTCAACCGAGTGTTTCACATGCACAGCCAGGGTAGGGGGCACGAGCTCCCTTAGCCCTGGTGGTAGATCTGCTCTGCTTCTACACTCCACTTTCCCCTTCCTTCTGCCCTATGAGACATGGGAAACCTACTGAGCTCCTTAAACATCAATGTGCAGCAGCGATTTCTATGGTCTCTGGTGCAATCTATGATATAGCAGGGGTAATCATCGCCTCTGCACCTACCATTTGAGGGTCGATAAGGGTCTAGGTCAAATCCATGACCTAGAGGTGGAGGCACACTAGCACCGACTGTGGGAGGTAGCGTGGTGCCGATGACCGGCATCGTCCATGTGGTGCAGGAAGTGGGAAGGGTGAACAAGCACCGACACTCAGAGATGAGAGACATCTAGATGCTGATCCCTTCGCCGGCTGAGGTTGGCGACGAGGTCAGCGCCGAGAGGTGCTTTGAGATTTTCATGGGGGGATATCTATAGGCATGGCCAGGGTAGGGGGCACAAGCACCCCCACCCTCGATGGCAAATCTGCCCCTGGCACCAACCTGCATGGTGCGTCCATCTGTATAAATACCAAAGAAACACACAGACCGATGACACAGTGCAATGCTAGCTAGCAAACCAACAATGACGACATCTCTGGCCAGCTACTCCATCCTCCTCCTTGCCTTCCGCCATCGCATCCTCTACCGGTGTCGTCACCTTCTCTGTCACCAACCACTGCAAGTACACGATGTGGCCGGCATCCTTCCCATCGGGTGGCAGAGTGTGCCTAAACCTAGGCAAGACATGGAGCTTGGAGGCCTCGAAAGGCATGGACGTGCACTACTAAAAAAGCGCCACCTCTGCTTTTCTACGTTTAAAATCACCGATTTGTAGAGGTGGTTGTGTCCAACCACCTCAAAAATCAGATTTCTAGAGGCGGCTGGAAATAGGAGCCGCCTCTAGAAATCGATTTTTAGAGGCAACCGTATTTCGAGCCATCTCTACAAATTGTTATAAAAAATCACAAATCTAGTAAAAAATAGGGGGAAAATAAAACATGAGATGACCCCACCAGACAGCCTCACGCGTGCGCTGCCGTCGTTAGCCGCTAGTTGCATGAGGTTGGTGTCTAGAGTGAGTGCATTTGATCCATTTGTTCTGCTATTGGAGTCTTAGTTGGTTCCTTTTAATGTTGGACTTTACTATAGCCTGTGTGTGCAGGCACAAAAAACACCGCCTGCACACTTCTCCTTTCACCTGCACGCCTTTTTCTTCCTTACACACCTCTTAGATATCTTCTTCCTCACACACCTTCTTTTCTTCCTCCCACGCTCCCTTCCCCCGCCTCCACACTGAAACAACCCCAATTTCCGCGAAGGGAAATCCATAGAGTTGAAGTGTAATAAGACTGTGGTAGATCATATTACCCAAATTCTAGTCGAATATCACATCCATACAACGATAATATCAGAGTACAAATAGTGCGGAATTATATAAATTATTACATCACCGCATTAGCGGAATCAAAAGTTACGTTCATTCAGAACAGCTTGAAGATAAGATCGCCAAACTTGAGCGTAGGCACAAACCCCTCAACCGTCAAACTCCTCGAAGCTATACTCCACAGCAGAACCTGTATGCCAAAATTTATCAGTATGATTTGTACTGGCCACTCCCAACCCTATGAGCATTGCTTTGTGGAAATTGGATGCAAGTTGGATATAATCAAAAGGAACCTATAAGGCTGGGGTTTCCTATGTATCAGCATATCAATATTTATTAACAATTGGTCAAGTTTTAACACCATTCACACACCTATTCCACCCATTCCCATTCCAAAGCCAGGTTTTGATCCTGGGATCGACATACCACCATCTCCACACCATCACCATACCATACCATCGGTTAGTCGATAGGCCAACTCCCTCTCGGCACTGTCTCAAGGCCCGTAGCCCCTGGCTACGACCGAACACTCACTTCTAGGGGGAAAGAAAAGAAGGACTCATCTCTCTATCTAGTTTAAGCAAAACCCAGGAAAGGTCCATTGCCGACGAGTCGGCACATGTATCGATCGATCAACCATACACTCTGCAGAGGTTTTACATCACCACAAGATCCGCCTTCCTCGCTGACCGTCGTCAACTGGGCTGATTCCGGCCGCTTGCTAGCCTAGGATAATGCCACTCTACCATTCAGCCCTGGTACACCCCAAGTCTAATCTGGGGTGGCTAAAACTGTGAGTCATGAGCTGGGTCCACAAGGTCTCCATGAAGTCTCAGAAGGGTGTGGAGGACATCCTCCGCGCCCCGTACCTCCTTACACTGTCCGCTATCAACCTAGCAGTAGTGGCAATATCCTACCAAGTAGTCCGGCCATCCCGCACCATATAGGGCGAGTGGTACGTAAGGCTTCCCGGTGAATCTGAGTACTAGTAAGTCCTTAGGGGTGACCAAGCCAGAATGTCTTCATTAGGGTTTCCATTTATCATGCTACCACAGCACCTCCATCCCGGGCTCCTCCCATCATAGGTTCACACCCAGGACCACCTCATATACCATTTACCCACCACAGGTATCCATTCCAAGGGTGCCCTGGTAGCACCACATGGCATGACTTGCCCCAGGCTCGTCGTATACTCCAACTTGGTCGACACAACCCTCACCCTCCACACACCCAAGTCACACACGCAGCACTCTCCCCGTAGTCCAGAATACACCACGCATTAATGTAGTATAAGCGTAGTAGAAGTACAAGCAAATAAAATATAGCAGTAAGCGTGTGTCTAACCTAATAGCAGGGTATGCAGGGGTAAGGTTGCGTCAAGGTAAAGGCCATCAAGAAAGCATACTACCATGCAAGTCCTATCATAGTATGATTATAACAGTAAAGTAAAGCAATAACAGTTCTACATTAGCCATGCGTAATAGGTGCTACGAGATTGGGTGGGATGTGGCACCTTTAGTGTAGTCGTCTCCGTACTCCTCACGGTACTCACGATCCTCGTCTGTCTGATTCTCCTCCGAGTCTGCAAACGATCGTATTATAGTTGCGTTAGCGACGTCTATAGAATAGCACAAAGAAGCAATGAAAATTCAAAAGAGCCAAATGCACTCAAACATGGGTTCATTACGTAGAGCTTAATTTTAGATGAATTTTGGTCCTGGTTTCATATTTTTCTGAGGTCATATGAATTAGTTATGAATTTCTGAAGTTTAAATCTATTTCTAAAAATGGAAAAAGGCTGAATTAATCCTGGGCTGACACGTGTCATGCTGTGGTTGGTCCACGTGGCTTGCTGACATCAGCATGATGTCAGCATGATGTCATCAACATCGTCCACACCGACAGGTGGGGCCAAAGGCTATTGGGTCACTGACAGGTGGGTCCGGTCAAAGTCAACGTCGGTCAACGGCGAGTCAACGGTCAACGGTCAACGGTCAGGGTCACTGACATGTGGGGCCTGGGCTGCTGACGTCAGTAGCTGATGTCAACGTGACGTCAGCATGATGTCACCCTGGCTGCGTGGGCTGCTGACATGTGAGTCCCGTATGACGTCAGCATGACATCAGCGCCTGTCGTGTGGGTCCAAAGTGTCCATGTCACTGACATGTGGGGCCAGGTCAATGGTCAACGGTCAACAGTCAACGGTCAACACGGCCGGGTCTCAAACGGGCTTCGAGTTGGGCCGGTCTGGGCCGGGTCGGGCTGAACACGTGGCGTGCTGTGGCGCAGCCACGTCACGGCCATGGGCTCTTATTGGGCTTCGTCCACAGCGCGGCTCACACCGTGTGGCTCACGGTGGACCAGCGCTCATGGTCCATGGACTTATGGCAGGGCGCATGGTGGACCAAGTCCACCGTCTCTTCTCCTTGGCTCGGCTCACGTGCACCGAGCTCACGCATGGGTGGCCGGCGAGGGGGTGTTCCCCTGTTTTCTTCCACGGCGGTGCTCCCGTCAGCGGCGAGTGCCCGGTGAGCCTCCGTGGCAGTGCTGGTGTCCGATTGGGGAGGGGGAAAGCTTCCCCGGGCCACGGTGATCATGATCCTGAGGTCTAAGTGGTGGTCGAGGTCCTCCAGTGCGTTGGCCACGGCGGCCGGTGGCTCGGCAGTGCTCGTCGGTGGCGAGGCCGCGCACGTAGGCCCTCCAGTGGCTAGTGCTAGGCAGATGAGGCTTCTACGGCTTCGTGTGGACGCGTTGAGGGCGTCTCGAGCTCGAGGCGGGGTTTTAGTTTCCCGGTGGCCGGTGGGGGCTCCAGCGGCCATGGCGACATGGTTGAAAGGTCCTAATATGGCTAGAGGGGGGTGAATAGCCTATTTAAAAATCTACAAATCAACTAGAGCAATTTGATTAGTATGACAAAGAGCGTAAGCAAACTTGCTCTTGCTCTACAAGGGTTGCAAGCCACCTATCCAACAATTCTAGTTGCAATGATACTTAGGCACACAAACTTGCTATGTAATTACTCACTAAGAGCTCTCAACCTTGCTACTCTAAAGAGCTCAACTAGATGAATATAAATAATAAAGCAAGCTCTCAATTCTAATTACACTAAAGAGCTTGTGTCAACTAGTTTGCAAGAATGTAAATAAGTGAGTAAGGTGATTATACCAACGTGTAGGGGATAAACCAATCACAAGATGAATATATAGCCAATCACCGGGAGAATGCCAAAGACAAGAGACAATCGATTTTCTCCCGAGGTTCACGTGTTTGCCAACACGCTACGTCCCCGTTGTGTCGACCAACACTTGGTGGTTCGGCGGCTAAGAGGTGTTTCACAAACCTCATCCACACGATTGGACACCGCAAGAACCGACCCACAAGTGAGGTAACTCAATGACACGAGCAATTTACTAGAGTTACCTTTCGGTGCTTCGCCGGGGAAGGTACAACTCCCCTCACAATCACCAGAGACGGCCATGAACAATCACCAACTCGTGCCGATCCTCCACCGCTGCTCCAACCGTCTAGGTGGTGGCAACCACCAAGAGAAACAAGCGAAATCCGCAGCGCAACACGAAACCAAGTGCCTCTAGATGCAATCACTCAAGCAATGCACTTGGATTCTCTCCCAATCTCATAATGATGATGGATCAATGATGGAGATGAGTGGGAGGGCTTTGGCTAAGCTCACAAGGTTGCTATGTCAATGAAAATGTGCAAGAGTTGTCCCTTGAGCTGGCCATGGGGCTATAAATAGAGCCCCCATCAAATAGAGCTGTTATTCCCCTTCACTGGGCAAAATGCGCTCTGACTAGACGCTCCGGTCATACTGATCGGACGCTGGACACAGCGTCCGGTCCACAGATGTAAGCCACGTGTCATTCTAAGTTAAACTTGAGCCGCTAGATCACAACGGCTATTAACTGACCGGACGCTCCAGCAAAACTGACCGGACACTGAACCACCAGCGTCCGGTCGTTTACAGTAAGGGTCCAAATCCAGTTTTCTTCGATCGGACGCGTCCGGTCCACCTTGACCAGACATAGACCAGCGTCCGATGCTAAACCCTAGTCACTGTGTCACCATGTCAGTTTGACCGGACGTAGAAACCAGTGTTCGGTGCATCTCAGGTCCAGCGTCCGGTCAGTTGACCAATGCCAGCGTCTTCGCGATCAACTTGTTTTCACTTCTAACTTCTTCACCCTTGCTCCAATGAGCCAACCACCGGAATTTGCATCCCGAGAGAGGGACCCAAACCCATCTCAACCCTGCAAACACCACCTCCTTTGTAGATGTGCCAACACCACCAAGTGTATCACCTTGTGCACAAGTGTTAGCATATTTTCACAAACATTTTCAAGGGTGTTAGCACTCCACTAGATCCTAAATGCATATGCAATGAGTTAGAGCATCTAGTGGCACTTTGATAACCGCATTCCAATACAAGTTTCACTCCTATTAATAGTACGGCTATCTATCCCAAATGTGATCACACTCACTAAGTGTCTTGATCACTAAAACAAAATGGCTCCTACATTTTATACCTTTGCCTTGAGCCTTTTGTTTTTCTTTTTCTTCTTTTCCAAGTTTAAGCATTTGACCATCACCATGCCATCATCATTGTCATGATCTTTGCCATTGCTTCATCACTTGGAGTAGTGCTACCTATCTCATAATCATCTTGATAAACTAGGTTAGCACTTAGGGTTTCATCAATTAACCAAAACCAAACTAGAGCTTTCAATCTCCCCCTTTTTGGTAATTGATGACAACCCTTATACAAAGATATGAATTAAAGTTCATTTGAATCCATGTTGCTTGCCCAAGCATATTTACCATGTGTAAAGGATATGGACAAGTTTCATGAACTCCATATGATAGCAATTGCTCCCCCTACATATGTGCTAAGAGTTTGAATTGTAGCTTGCACATATGCTTAGATAGGAAATATAGGAGTCAATTTCTACCAAATGATGCTAAGGTGTAAGAGATGGACCTTTGAAGCGTGATATCAATCGGAGTGCACCAATATACCATCCTTAGCACCATTAGTAACTAGACATATACAAAAACTAGAATACCCCATGAGATCAACATTACATGCAAGGGTCTAGTTTCTATAGGAAGAACATAAGTCTAGTTACTTAGCCTATGCATGCTAGTTTTTCATTTCAATATTCAAACCTACAACTAGCATACACCACACAAGCATGGATATTTGAAATTAAAACTTATGCCATGCAAACAAACATATGTAATGCTCATTCAAATGCACCATACAAGTTTATGAGCTTGCTCCCCCTATTTGTATGCTCAAAATTTTAATTAATCCCCTTCCTTTGTCATATATTTTCTCTCCCCACTATTTCTCCCCTATCACTCATATCTTTGTTTCTCTCCCCCTTTGTCAACAATTAGCACAAAAAGGTGAGCTCAAATTATCGATAGGTTGGGGTGAAATCATGTGAAATGAGGATCATTTTCCCAATTTGGTTCAATCTAGATTACTTGCAAAAGATATTTAACTCGGTTTGATCCAAGGACAAGCTTCTTCACACCTCCAAATAAGGGTTATCTTGTACCATGTTGAGTTAAACACTTATAGCTCATTTTCTAAATCAAACACTAGGTTTACAAGCCCACAAACATGTCATATGCTACCACTAGATCATTTCAAACATACAAGCAATAGTGGTACCATATAAGCATCAAATTCATTTGATTTTCATGAATGAGCCTAGGACATGATAGGAATGACTAGATGCACTAAACAAGTCCTTAGTAATGAATGGATGACATGTCAATCAACTTTACCTTGCTTTGCTCGAAGGAGAGGCATGTCATATAATGGGGGTGCATCAACACATATTGGAGAAAGTATGTTCAATTCATTCCTTAGCTTGCAAAACCTCTTCTCATCAAGTGGCTTGGTGAATATGTCGGCAAGTTGATCTTCGGTGCCCACACTCTCTATGCAAATGTCCCCTTTTTGTTGGTGATCTCTTATGAAATGATGGCGGACATCAATATGCTTTGTTCTTGAGTGTTGAACCGGGTTGTTGGTGAGCTTGACGGCACTTTCATTGTCACATAGCAATGGCACTTGCTTGAACTTGATTCCAAAGTCACTCAAAGTGGCCTTCATCCAAAGTAATTGTGCACAACAACTACCAGCCGAAATGTACTCCACTTCGGCAGTTGAAAGTGCTACACTATTTTGCTTCTTTGATGACCAAGATACAAGTGATCTTTCCAATAGTTGACATGTGCCCGATGTGCTCTTTCTCTCAACTTTGCATCCCGCATAATCGGAATCCAAATATCCAATCAACTCAAATCTTGCTCCTTTGGGATACCATAATCCAACATGTTGTGTATGCTTTAAGTACCTCAATATTCTCGTAGTTGCCTTCAAATGACTTTCTCTTGGTGAGGCTTGAAATCTAGCACACATGCATACACTAAACATCACATCCGGCCTTGATGCGGTCATATAGAGTAGGCTTCCAATCATAGACCGATACATCTTTTGATCCACCATGTTGCCACTAGCATCACTATCTAAGCTTCCACTTGTCCCCATTGGTGTACTAATAGCTTTGCTCTCATCCATTTCAAACTTCTTGAGCATGTCCTTGATATACTTGCCTTGACTCACAAATGTGCCATTCTTCATTTGCTTGATTTGAAGACCAAGGAAGTAACTAAGTTCTCCAATCATAGACATCTCAAACTCACTTGCCATCATCTTGCCAAACTCCTCACAAAATTCTTGATTTGTTGACCCAAAGATGATATCATCAACATAGATTTGCATTACAAACAAGTCATTCCCAAGCTTCTTGGTGAAGAGAGTGGTGTCAACCTTTCCCATCTTAAATCCCTTAGAGAGTAGGAAATCCCTCAATCTCTCATACCATGCTCTTGGTGCTTGTTTCAATCCATACAAAGCCTTTCTCAACTTGTAAACATGGTTGGGTTTCTTTTCATCTTCAAAACTGGGAGGTTGCTCAACATACACAAGCTCATTGATGTACCCATTTAGAAATGCACTCTTCACATCCATTTGACAACTTGATGTTGTGGGCACAAGCATAAGCTAGCAAGATCCTAATTGCTTCCAATCTTGCAACCGGAGCATATGTTTCTCCAAAGTCAAGACCTTCAACTTGAGTATAACCTTGAGCCACTAATCTTGCTTTGTACCTTATCACTATCCCATCTTGATCTTGCTTGTTCCGAAAGACCCACTTGGTTCCAATCACATTATGACCCTTAGGCCTCTCAACTAACTCCCATACTTGGTTTCTTGTGAAGTTGTTTAGCTCTTCATGCATAGCATTGACCCAATCAACATCATTCAAAGCTTCATCTATCTTCTTAGGCTCAATGGATGACACAAATGAGAAGTGCTCACAAAATGATGCCAATCTTGATCTTGTTTGCACACCTCTTGAAATATCACCAATGATGGTGTCCAATGGATGATCTTTTGCAACATTAGTTGGTTGAAGCACTTGCACTTGATTGCTAGCATTTGATTGATCACTTGATTGAGATGATGAACTAGCCATTTGTTGATCTTGCACATTGCCATTACTAGTGCTTGCTTGGATTTGATCATGAGAACCACTTGCTTGCACATTTGAGTTAGAGAGCACTTGATTCTTGTCATCTTCAATATCAATCACCTCTCTAGGCCTTATATCACCAATGTCCATGTTCTTTACTGCATTGACCAATTGAGTGCCTCTTACATCATCTAGATTCTCATCTTCCTCTTGGGAACCATTTGTTTCATCAAATTCCACATCATGAACCTCCTCAAGAGTACCACTAGCAAACACCACCTCCTTTGTAGATGTGCCAACACCACCAAGTGTATCACCTTGTGCACAAGTGTTAGCATATTTTCACAAACATTTTCAAGGGTGTTAGCACTCCACTAGATCCTAAATACATATGCAATGAGTTAGAGCATCTAGTGGCACTTTGATAACCGCATTCCGATACGAGTTTCACTCCTCTTAATAGTACGGCTATCTATCCTAAATGTGATCACACTCACTAAGTGTCTTGATCACTAAAACAAAATGGCTCCTACATTTTATACCTTTGCCTTGAGCCTTTTGTTTTTCTCTTTCTTCTTTTCCAAGTTTAAGCATTTGACCATCACCATGCCATCACCATTGTCATGATCTTCGCCATTGCTTCATCACTTGGAGTAGTGCTACCTATCTCATAATCATCTTGATAAACTAGGTTAGCACTTAGGGTTTCATCAATTAACCAAAACCAAACTAGAGCTTTCAATGGTGACGATGGCGATGCGCACGGTTGATCAAGGGGGCTCCCGCGGGGTGGTCACGGCATGGTCGCGGCGTGTGCGTGGGTGCGTGTGTTCCTAGTGGCCGGAGACAAGGCGCTAGCCTACGCGCTCCAGGTGTGGAGCGCCATGGCCGACGGTGAGGTTCGGCGGCAGAGAGAGACCGGAAGGGGGGGGGGCTCACCGTGGGTGGCGTGGAAGAATGGATGGTGGTGCCGTGTCGATTCGAGGCCGTGTAGCTCTGGTAGCCGTGCAGTGCCATGCCGAACCGTGTCGGTGATGTAGGCGACGGCGTTGCTCTCGGCTCCGGCGGTCTCCTCCCCCACAGCGGCTTCAGCGTTTCCCCCTCTTCTTCCTCTTCTCCCTCTTGGCTTGGGTGGGCTGTGGACGGCCACCAAGGTGGCGACGGGGCAACGGGACGAGCGCTAGGGCTCCGGGGCTAGGGCTTTTATAGCCGAGCTCGGCCATGGAGCCCAGTGTTCGATGGCTAGAGATTGAGGGGAATCGAAGGTGTGCATCCCATCCGACGGCCGTGCGGGGTTGCGTGGGCATGGCGCAAGGGGGGGGCAAGGCCATGCCCTGGGCGTGACCCCCTAGCCCGCCCTGCCATTGCTGTTGGGGTTCTGTCGGAGGGGAGAATCAGCGTGGGCATGGAGAAGAAGCACAGTAGGGCTGACATGTGGGGTCCAGCAGCAGCGGTAGCGAGCGAAGGTGGGAAGCGCGCGGGCGTTGCTGGGCCGCAAGCTGGGCCGCGCGTGCTGGGGGGTGGCCGCGATGGTGCTGGCTAGGCTAGCTAGCTTGGGCCGAGCGGCTGGCTACGAGGCCCACTTCTTCTTTTCTTTTTTTTTCTATTTTCAGTTCTCTTCCATTTGTTTGAATTTAAATTTGGTTTTGGTTTTTGAATTCAAAAATTGGTGCACCAAATTCATTAGAGTTTTAGATATGTGACCCACAACATTCTTATATATATATTAGGAATTTATTTAGCCATTTTGTATAACCAAAGTAAGTGTAACAAATCCTTATTCTTTGACTTGATTTGATGGTTTATTACTTTTAAAGGAGTTGTTAGGCATTACATAAAACAAATGAAGATCCAACTCTCAATTTGAGTTAACAATGTATGCAACCCTTTATTTGTTAGAAATTAAATAACATAATCAGCAAATGTCATGCTATGCTTAGGTGATGACTTGGGTTGGGGTTATGCCTAATGCAGCCCTCAGGTTGGCTTTCTATACATGACACTCATCACTACATGGGAGTTCTAAGAAAAAAATTTTGTAGTTGGTATTTTTGGTGTATGGATTTTTGGGTTGTTACAGTCCTACCCCCTTAACAGAATCTCGTCCTCGAGATTAAAGTGTAACGTACTCTTCAAAGAGGTAAGGATATCGTAGCCGGAGGTCCGACTCTTTCTCCCATGTTGCTTCTCTCTCAGTATGATTACTCCATTGGATCTTGCACATAGGAATAGTCTTGCTTTGGGTCTCTTTGGTATCTCTATCTAGAATTCTGATAGGATGTTCTCTATACTCAAGTGTATCTTGAATGTCAAGTGTATCAGTTGGGACTACTTCATCGGGCACCCTCAAACACTTGCGTAGCTGTGAGACATGAAATACGAGATGTACACCCACCAATTCCTCAGGTAGCTCGAGTTTGTAGGCGAGCTTTCCAATCTTTTTGCAAATCTTGTATGGGCCAACAAATCTAGGGGCAAGCTTTCCTTTCACATGGAATCTGACAGTCCCACGTAGCGGGGATACCTTGAGATAGACGAAGTCCCCCACATTAAACTCAAGTTCTCTTCTCCTTTTGTCAGCATAGCTCTTGTATCGACTTTGAGCAATTCTCAAATTCTCTCTTACTTGAGCAACTCCTTCTTCGGCATCTTGAATCTTAGCGGAGTCAAAGAACGATCTTTCTCCTGGTTGAGACCACATCAAAGGTGTCTTACAAGGTCTGCCATACAGAGCTTCAAACGGCGACATCTTGATACTGGCTTGGTAGCTGTTGTTGTAAGAAAATTCTACATAGGGTAAGCATCTCTCCCAATCAGAGCCATAATTCAGTACACTAGCGCAAAGCATGTCTTCTAAGATCTGATTTACTCGTTCTGTCTGTCCATCTGTCTGTGGGTGGTAACCGGTACTGAAATCAAGTTTGGTTCCAATGGACTTGTGTAGAGCTTCCTAGAATCAGGACACAAATTGAGGACCACGATTAGATACATTACTAGAGGGAGCTCCATGCAGTCTGAGGATATGCTCAATATATAGATCTGCTAATTTCTCGGCATTGGTCTTAGTCTTAACTGGTACAAAGTGAGCAATCTTGGTCAGACGATCAACAATCACCCAGATGGAATCATTGCCTTTCTGTGAACAGGGCAATCCAACTATGAAATCCATGGATATGCTCTCCCACTTCCACTCGGGAACGTCAAGAGGCTTTAGCAAACCTGCAGGCCTTTGATGTTCAGCCTTGACTCTATTATAGGTGTCACATCGTGCCACATGTCCTACAATGTCTGTCTTCGTGCCTTTCCACCAAAAGTGCTTCTTCAAATCTTGATACATTTTTGAACCTCCAGGGTGGATACAGTACTTAGAATCGTGAGCTTCTAATAGGATTTCCTCTTGTAGCACTGGGTCAGATGGAACACCGATTCTGTTCTTGAACTAGATGGTTCCTTGTTCATCTTCATGGTGGTTGGTCTTATAGCCTAGTTTCATCAGACCATGGAGATATTTGATTTCTTCACAGTCTTTTTGAGCTTGACGGATGTGTTCTGTGAGATCATACTGTATGCAGAGCTCATTCAACAAGCCGTGCGGTAGTATCTCAAGTTGGAAATCATCAATCTCTTCCTTGAGCTTAGGTGGTACGGATTCAGTGATCAAAGTGTGACAGTAGCTCTTGCGACTGAGAGCATCTGCGACTACATTAGCTTTTCCTGGATGATAGTGAATTTCTAGGTCATAGTCCTTGATCAACTCTAGCCAACGGCGTTGCCTCATGTTCAAATCTTCTTGAGTGAAAAAGTACTTCAAGCTCTTGTGATCCGTATAGATATCACACTTGTTGCCTATCAAGTAGTGTCTCCAGATCTTCAGGGCATGCACAACTGCTGCTAACTCAAGATCATGAGTAGGGTAACAGTTCTCGTGTTCTTTCAACTGTCGAGATGCGTATGCTATCACTCTTCCATCTTGCATCAATACACAACCAAGTCCTTGACGGGATGCATCACAATAGACTACGAAATTTTTGCCGATATCAGGCAATGCTAGCACAGGAGTTGTGGTAAGCTTCTGTTTCAATTCTTGGAAGCTTTGTTCACACTCGGGCGTCCATTCAAACTCCTTGGTCTTCTTCAGAAGATTGGTCATTGGACGGGCTATCTTGGAGAAGTTTTCGATGAATCGGCGATAATATCCAGCCAATCCTAAGAAACTTCTGACTTCTGTCACATTACGGGGTTGATCCCACTCTTTCACAGCTTCAATCTTGGCTGGGTCAACTGCAACACCTTTAGCTAATAGTACATGGCCTAGGAAGGCAACTTCCTGTAGCCAAAACTCACATTTGCTGAACTTTGCGTAGAGCTGATGTTGGGCTAATTTCTCGAGCACAGTTCTCATATGATGTTCATGTTCTTCAGCGGTGGGTGAATAGACAAGGATGTCATCAATGAATACCACCACGAACTTATCCAGTTCATCCATGAAAACCTTATTCATCATGTTCATGAAGTATGTGGGAGCATTCGTGAGTCCAAAGGACACCATAGTGAACTCAAACTGTCCATACCTCGTCACGAAAGCTGTCTTTGGGATGTCACTCTCTCGAATCTTCATCTGATGATAGCCAGATCTGAGATCAATCTTAGAGAAATACTTGGCACCTCGAAGCTGATCAAGCAGATCATCAATTCTTGGTAGGGGGTACTTGTTCTTGATGGTGACTGCGTTCAAGTTCCGGTAATCAATGCACATTCTCATTGAGCCGTCCTTCTTCTTGACAAACAGAACAGGGGATCCCCAGGGTGAAGCACTAGGTCTGATATATCCCTTTGAGATGAGCTCATCAAGCTGTTTCTTGAGCTTAGCCAGTTCATCAACTGACATGCGATAGGGTCTCTTGGCAATGGGTCCCGTTCCCAGCAACAGATCAATGATGAACTCTACATCACGGTCTGGTGGCATACCCGGTAATTCTTCAGGGAATACATCGGGATAGTCTCTGACTACTGGCACCTCATGAACTGTCTTCTCCTCTTTTTGTGATTCTGAACTTGCTTTAAGGGCACATAGGATAGAGGTGGACTTTCCAGACTAGGGTTCACATCTAATGACTTGGCCTGATGGGTGGGTCACTTGGACATATCTAGGTGAACATGATATGATACCTTGGTGAATGGTTAACCAATCCATACCTAGGATGACATCTAGATTAGTGGAAGGTAACAGGGTTAGGTCAGCTTTAAAGGTAAGACCCTCAATGGTAAGACTCACTCCCTTACAGATGTGGGTACATTTTAGGTCTCCTAAAGGTGAGCTGGTGATGATAGGCTTTTCATGTGGGGTTATAGGCAGGTCATGCTCTCGTGCAAACTTGGATGATATGTATGAACAGGTTGCTCTAGAGTCGAATAGAACTGATGCAGTGTTGCCATTAACTAAAAACATATTGTACACCACGTCAGGGGCAGCTTGTGCTTCCTCAGCGTCTAGATGGTTGAGACATCCATGAGTAGCAGATCCCTTGAGCTGAGACTTCTGAGCAGCTAAGTTCTGAGGGCACTCAGCGGCTTTGTGACCTGGTTGGCCACAAGCAAAGCAGGTGAAAGGCGTACCGCCTATAGGGGTTGGTGCGGGTGCCTTCTAGTTTCCAGTGCTTGGGGCGGAGCGGTTCTGTGCTGGGCATTCATTCGCTAAGCGGGGACGGTTGAAACGGTCCTGAGTGTTGCGGTCCTGTGCATAATGGCCCCGGGTGTAACGATCCTGAGCAGGGCGGGAGTATTTGGCAGTGTGGCCTCCACTACCCCTACTCGATCCAGGGTTGTCATCCCTGTTGTGGTGAGAGCATTCCCTGAATGGTGCATCTCTGCGGAACCTCTTGTGATCACGACCGCGGAGAGACTCCTCAGGATTACGCTTCCTCTCCCTGTACTCTTCTCCAGCTTTAGCACGGTCCTTCTCGATCTGGATGCAGCGATCCACCAGAGCACGCAACGTGTTACTCTCAATGCCGCCAAACTTCAGCTTGATGTGCGGGTTAAGTCCCTTGCGATAATAGTACAGCTTCTCCTTCTCAGAGTTCACAACATAGGGAGGTGCATAGCGGAGAAGGTTGGTGAAACGAGTAGTGTACTCAGTCACCCTGTCCTTTCCCATCTTGATGTTGCGGAACTCCTCAGCTTTGGCCTCCATGACACCCTTGGGAATGTGATACTCAGTGAATGCTTCGGCAAACTCATCCCACGAGATGTTGGCAGGGTCCTCATGGGAGTCACTGAAACTGTCCCACCAGGCGTGTGCTGCACCTGTGAGCTGGTGTGTGGTAGCTCCAACACACTCATCATCGGTGAAAGTAGTGAGGTCAAGCTTCTTCTCCATTTCCTTGAGCCAGTCATCAGCTACAAGTGGGTTAGGGTCGGTGCCATCATAGGTGGGTGGCCTTAGCTTCAGAAATCCTTCTAGCTTCCTTTGGAAGTTATTCTGCTGACCTCCCTGGTGATGGTTCGCTCCTTCAACAAGAGCTGCAAGAAGCTAGGGCTATTGTGCCATCACTTCTGCCAGGTTCGGTGGTGGTGGTGGTGGAATGTTCTCCTCAGGCGGCGGAGTATTCTCCAGGTGGAAGGGTATCCCTCCACGTCCACAGCCACGGCCACGGCCACAGTTGTTGCCACCACGTCCCCCATTTGGTTCAACTGGTTCAGGGGTGGGCGCACGCCCTCGATTCATTAGGCGATTAGAACGACGGTTCGGCATCTGCAACACGGATCATAGAGAGTTTAGTGCTTGTGCCATAAGTGCTTATAATTCAATATGATTACATGATTTTTGATGATTTAAACAAAACATTTATGCTATCCAACACTCATTACAAAGAAGCAATAAGATTCATAAAGATGCAATAAGATCCGAAACATTCATTACATGGTTTTTATTACATAGCATCATCTCTAGTAGCTACACTTGAAGACGTGCGAGAATCGTACTACGCATAATGTCTCATAATACATCTCATAAGGTGTACATCATGGGGTACATCTTATGGAAGCTACTGACATGACTCATGACCACACAGGGTCATCTACTCTAACTCGTATACCGCAGCTGGGATACGACTATTCTCGATCTCGATCTCCTCATCAGACTTGTGAAGTCAGGACACGTACTTTAAGGCCTCGGCGAGCTCCTTAGTAGGCTTGGCTCCAGGTAGGGTAGGGTAGGCGTCTAGGTTGAGGCGAGTCGGGGCTAACTCAAACTCCTCTATCCTAGGCTTCGTCTTGCTGCGAATCTCCTTGGGTAGCTGATCCCACATACCCTTCATCTCCCTGAGGCGCTTCCTATCAGACTTTTGCCAGGCCTATCGAGTCCTCTCACACTTGTCCTGTAGGTACTCGTTCTGCCTGAGTGCCTCGATCAGGTGTCCCTGGTTGCGAACGGCCTTCTTTCTAAACTCTTCTAGATCTTGAGTCATGGTCTTGTTTTGAGACTGGATCTTTAGCATGTCAATCCCCTTAGATCTCGCTCTGTCTCCTCTATGGTTGAACTCGGCCTTCTTGTCGTCCAACTCTCTCTGCAACTCCAAGACCTTACTGTCGAGGTAGCAGTTCCTGTTACCTAGGTCGGCGGCTTTATCCTGTAAGTCGTCGACCTCGGCTCTATGGATTTCTTCATGGCGGTTGAGCTCGTCCTACAGCTTGGCAACTGTCTCCAGTAGACTAGCTCGCTCCTGTGCTCCCTGCGAGTCTCGCTCCTGGTACTCCCAATGAAGGGCCTAGTCCTGACATCTCTTTTGCTCCAGCTAGGTCACGTACCTGTCCTGCTCCAGCAGGTGGATAGCTGAGACGCGAAGGCATCTGTCCTCCTCGGCAAGGATAACTCTGCCAGCTGCAAAACTCTGCTCACTAGGGGTAAGACTGAGGTCGAGGGCCTGGGGAAGTAGACGGAACTCAGTCGTCTTCAGGTGCTCGTAGTGGTCCCTCATCACTCTACGAAGTGCCTTGTGCGAGATAGATCGCAGTCCCTCCTCGACGGTGTCCTCTATAGTCAACTCGGTGGAAGCTGGGACAGAAGGTAAGGTAGTGCTAGCTGGGAACTCGACTGAGGTGACAATCGGTCCTTTGATTCCTCCTTCCTGAGCTAGCTTCCCGGTGCAGGTGACCTTGACAAGCTCATCGGGGACACCTAACGTGACGAGAACTCGGTAGAGGGTCTGTGCAAAACCCTCGAGCTCACGTAGGTCAAAGGTAAGCTTGGTGTGGTCCAGAGGTAGCGGTCCTAGAGGTGTCCAGTCGACGTTCGTTGCCATCTGCATGTTTCAAGGGGACAGGTGTTAGCAGGTCAATAAATAGATAAGCCTTGCATAAAAGTAAATGCAGGGTCGGTATATAACCGAAAGAAGGGTTGTCCACATCATATTCTATCATCCATTTCTGAGGGTTTCGTCCTATGGTCAAGTATGGCTCTGATACCAACTGAAACAACCCCAATTTCCACGAAGGGAAATCCACAGAGTTGAAGTGTAATAAGACCGTGGTAGATCATATTACCCAAATTCTAGTCGAATATCACATCCATACAATGATAATATCAAAGTACAAATAGTGTGGAATTATATAAATTATTACATCGCCGCATTGGCGAAATCAAAAGTTACGTTCATTCAGAACAGCTTGAAGATAAGATCGCCAAACTTGAGCGTAGGCACGAACCCCTCAACCGTTAAACTCCTCAGAGCTATACTCCACAGCAGAACCTGTATGCCAAAATTTATCAGTACAATTTGTACTGGCCACTCCCAACCCTATGAGCATTGCTTTGTGGAAATTGGATGCAAGTTGGATATAATCAAAAGGAACCTATAAGGCTGGGGTTTCCTATGTATCAGCATATCAATATTTATTAACAATTGGTCAAGTTTTAACACCATTCACACACCTATTCCACCCATTCCCATTCTAGAGCCAGGTTTCGATCCTGGGATCGACATACCACCATCTCCACACCATCACCATACTATACCATCGCTCAGTCGACAGGCCAACTCCCTCTCGGCACTGTCTCAAGGCCCGTAGCCCCTGGCTACGACCGAACACTCACTTCCAGGGGGAAAGAAAAGAAGGACTCATCTCTCTATCTAGTTTAAGTGAAACCCAGGAAAGGTCCATTGCCGACGAGTCAGCACATGTATCGATCGATCAACCATACACTCTGCAGAGGTTTTACATCACCACAAGATCCGCCTTCCTCGCTGACCGTCGTCAACTAGGCTGATTCTGGCCGCTTGCTAGCCTAGGATAATGCCACTCTACCATTTAGCCCTGGTACACCCCAAGTCTAATCTGGGGTGGCTGAAACTGTGAGTCATGAGCCGGGTCCACAAGGTCTCCATGAAGTCTCGGAAGGGTGTGGGGGAAATCCTCCGTGCCCCGTACCTCCTTACACTGTCCGCTATCAACCTAGCAGTAATGGCAATATCCTACCAAGTAGTCCGGCCGTCCCGCACCATATAGGGCGAGTGGTACGTAAGGCTTCTCGGTGAATCTGAGTACTAGTAAGTCCTTAGGGGTGACCAAGCCAGAATGTCTTCATCAGGGTTTCCATTTATCGTGCTACCACAGCACCTCCAT
Source organism: Miscanthus floridulus (assembly GCF_019320115.1). Lineage (NCBI taxonomy): Eukaryota > Viridiplantae > Streptophyta > Magnoliopsida > Poales > Poaceae > Miscanthus > Miscanthus floridulus. The sequence continues at coordinate 66,885,041 of NC_089593.1, forward strand.
CCCGGGCTCCTCACTTGCCATTCATCAAGGGGGCTCCCACAGGGTGGTCACGGCATGGTCGTGGGGTGTGCGTGGGTGCGTGTGTTCCTAGTGGCCAAAGACAAGGCGCTGGCCTACGCGCTCCAGGTGTGGAGCGCCATGGCTGACGGTGAGGTTCGGCGGCAGAGAGAGGCCGGAAGGGGGGGGCTCACTGTGGGTGGCATGGAAGAATGGATGGTGGTGCCATGTCGATTCGAGGCCATGTAGCTCCGGTAGCCGTGCAGTGCCGTGTCAAACCGCGTCGGTGATGTAGACGACGGCGTCGCTCTTGGCTCCGGCGGTCTCCTCCCCCACAGCGGCTTTGGCGTTTCCCCCTCTTCTTCCTCTTCTCCCTCTTGGCTTGGGTGGGCTGTGGACGGCCACCAAGGTGGCGGCGGGGCAACGGGATGAGCGCTAGGCTCCGGGGCTGGGCCTTTTATAGACGAGCTCGGCCATGGAGCCCGGCGTTCGGCGGCTAGAGATTGAGGGGAATCGGAGGCATGCATCCCATCCGACGGCCGTGCGGGGTAGCGTGGGCGCGGCGCAAGGGGGGGGGCAAGGCCATGCCCCGAGCATGACCCCCTGGCCTGCCCTGCCATTGCTGTCGGGGTTCTGTCGGAGGGGAGAATCAGCATGGGCGTGGAGAAGAAGCACAGTAGGGCTGACATGCGGGGTCCAGTAGCAGCGGCAGCGAGCGAAGGCGGGGAGCGCATGGGCGTTGCTGGGCTACAAGCTGGGCCACGCGCGCTGGGGGGCGGCCACGATGGTGCTGGCTGGGCTGGCTAGCTTGGGCCGAGCGGCTGGCTGCGGGGCCCACTTCTTCTTTTCTTTTTTTTTCTATTTTCAGTTCTCTTCCATTTGTTTGAATTTAAATTTGGTTTTGGTTTTTGAATTCAAAAATTGGTGCACCAAATTCATTAGAGTTTTAGATATGTGACCCACAACATTCTTATATATATATTAGGAATTTATTTAGCCATTTTGTATAACCAAAGTAAGTGTAACAAATCCTTATTCTTTGACTTGATTTGATGGTTTATTACTTTTAAAGGAGTTGTTAGGCATTACATAAAACAAATGAAGATCCAACTCACAATTTGAGTTAACAATGTATGCAACCCTTTATTTGTTAGAAATTAAATAACATAATCAGTAAATGTCATGCTATGCTTATGTGATGACTTGGGTTGGGGTTATGCCTAATGCAGCCCTCAGGTTGGCTTTCTATACATGACACTCATCACTACATGGGAGTTCCAAGAAAATTTTTTTGTAGTTGGTATTTTTGGTGTATGGATTTTTGGGTTGTTACACACACCCCGCCCAGCTCCGATGACGTCCACATTGAAAGCTCTAGTTTCGTTTTGGTGAATTGATGAAACCCTAAGTGCTAACCTAGTTTATCAAGTGATCATGAGATAGGTAGCACATTCCAAGTGATGAAACAAATGAAGACCATGACATGATGATGGTGATGCCATGGTGATGATCAAGTGCTTGGACTTGAAAAGAAGAAAGAGAAAAACAAAAGGCTTAAGGCAAAGGAATAAATTGTAGGAGCCATTTTGTTTTGGTGATCGAGACACTTAGTGAGTGTGATCACATTTAGGATCGATAGACATACTATTAAGAGGGGTGAAACTCGTATCGAAATGCGGTTGTCAAAGTGCCACTAGATGCTCTAACTCATTGCATATGCATTTAGGATCTAGTGGAGTGCTAACACCCTTGAAAATGTTTGTGAAAATATGCTAACACATGTGCACAAGGTGATACACTTGGTGGTTGGCACATTTGAGCAAGGGTGAAGAAGATAGAGTTAAAAAGGAGTTAGTCACGCCGGTCACGCTATGACCGAACACTGGTCTTAGTGGGACCGGTGCGTCCGATCAATGATACAGCAAAGATGCTGGCATCGGTCTTTGATCAGACGCTAGGTCATTTGTTGACTGAACGCTGATAGGGTGCGTCCAGTCTGGCTGATGTGGCAGCACACAGAAGAGTCACCATGTGACCGGACGCTGGGTGAGTCCAGTCGAGCACGACCAGACGTGTCCGATCGTGAAAAGTCATCTCTGGATGCTTATTGGAAATGACCGAACACTGAGGTCCAATGTCTGGTCACTTCGTAGCAGCGCGTCCGGTCATCACTTGACCATTGAGATCGGGTGAACAACGTTTGAAGCTGATGACGCATGGCAAGCATCGGGCGACCGAACGCTGGGGTCCTGCGTCCGGTCGATCTGACCGGAGCGTCCGATCGTCGTGAAATTTGTCCAGTGAAAGGGCCATGGCTAGTGCTGAGCACCTCGAGGGACTTTATGTCCATGCTTGAGAGTGCTTAGGAGCCCTCCATCTCACATATGCTTGATAGTGATCATTCGATTGTGTGAGAGAGCGATTCTAGTGCGATTGCATCATGAGGTTGCATCGAGTGGCACTAGGTGATTGAGTTGCAAGCCGGTGGTGCTTGTTACTCTTGGAGATTGTCACCTCCTAGATGGCTTGGTGGTGGTCTCCATCGAAGCCCGTAAGAAGCTTGTGCGGTGCTCTAGAGAAGAGCTTTTGTGAGGGGCATTGTGCTCGCCCCGCGGGAGCCGCGAAGAGCAAGTCTAGTTGAGCGTGTCATTGAGCTACCCTCACTTTTGGGGTAGGTTCTTGCGGTGCCCGACGTGCGGGCTTGGCGGGTGATGCCAATTAGCCACCGAATCACCAAGTGAGCGGTCAACACAACGGGGGCGTAGCGTGTTGGCAAGCACGTGAACCTCAGGAGAAAATCATCGTGTCAACCTTGTTCTTCCCATTGGTTTGCAATCCTCTTACACAAGCTTGTGATTACTTTTATATACATTGTGCTTATGTAGTTGCTCTTGTAATTAGTTAGCTTGTGTAGCTCACTAGTTACCTTCTTGCTTGTGTAGTATAGAAGTAGATCCCTTACGTGGCTAATTTGGTTTGTGTAACCTTGTTAGTCACTTTGCTTAGTTTGTGTAGCTAAGTATTTGCACTCTCTAATTTGGCATTGGTTGCCTTGTTATTGAGCATTGCTAGTGAGCTTAGTTGGCTTTGTGCTTTTGCTTACTAGCATGTGTAGGAGCTTCCTCATTGCTTGAAATACTAGTGGCATAGGTTTGTGTGACCTTGCTCCTAGAATTGGTTAGGTGAGCTCTAGTTAGCCTAGCACCTTTGTTGCTTAATTAGGATCTTTGCAAGGTGCTAGAGAACATAGATAGAGGGGTGTAGTCTTGGCTAGACTGGTAGTTTTAATTCCGCACTTGTTTCGGTTAGCCAACGTGATTAAGTTTTAGAAATAACTATTCACCCCCCTCTAGTCGCCATCTTGACCCTACAAGTGGTATCAGAGCTAAGTCTCTCATTTGTGGTCTTTATCGACCCGAGAGGATGGTGAACTTTGGGCTAGAAGTTGTTTGTGACTCACACATTTTTTATGGCACACACTATGCACGGTGGAAACATCATATGCTTGATCATTTCCATGAATTGGGTCCCAAGGCATGGAGGATCATTGTCATTGTTTTTTCTCATGATGCTTTGGATAAGGACAACCTAACCCAAGCGCAAGAGGATTGCTTACAACTTGATCATCGTGCTCTTTATTATCTAATGTGTGCTTTAGATGATGATGTTTTTAGACGTGTGTGGGACTTGGAAAGTGCTCATGATATGTGGATGGCACTTCAAGCCTTCTACAGTGACTCCTCCACAAGTGATGATGGGAAATTCAAGAAGGAGGATGATCATAAGGTGGAGGAACATGAGTGTGTTGAGCATAACCATAATTTGGTGATTGTGGAAGATTGCTCCACCTCATGGTCAAGTGATGATGATGATGATCGATCTACTACAAGTTCACTCGACAAGGTTGATGATGATGCCACAAGTGTTGCACATAAATATTCTACCTCAAGCACACTTGGTGGTGATCTTGACTATGTTGGTTCATGCTCAAGCCATGATGATGATGCTACTACATGCTCTCCAACTACACCACATTGTTTCATGTCACAAGGTGACACCAAGGTATCAAATGCTAATGTGGTTAATCATGTTGATTCATATGATGAGCTTGTTAGTAGACTTGCTAGCATAACCATGTCTTTAGAAAATGAGAAAGCTAAAACATTGAAATTAGAAAATAGAAACTCATTTCTAAAGAACTCTTGTGAAGAACATAAGAAATTACTTGATGCTTTTAAATCTTCACATAATGAGCTAAAATTGAATCATGAGACACTTCTTGCATCTCATGATGAATTATTAGAACAACATGCTTCTCTCATTAAAATATTTACAAAGAAACTTAAAAATAATGAGATCTCATCACATGGATCAAATTATAAATCACAAATTGTTGCTAACCCTTGTGATATAGGCAAGAAGCATGTATCCACCTCTTGTGATGATTTATTAGATATGCCATGCTCTTCACATATAGATGCTTGTTCTACTTCTATGTCTTGTAAAACTAACCTTTTGAAGGAGAACAATGAGCTCAATGAACAAGTGAAAAATTGAGCAACAAGCTAGAGAGGTGCTACAACTCAAAAGTCACCTTTGAGCACATGTTGAAGACTCAAAGAAACTATGGTGACAAGTGTAGCCTTGGCTTCAAGAAGAAGATGACAAAGGGCAAAATAAAGAGAGAAAGAAAGATGAAGAAGATACAACAAAGAAAGCTCTCTCATACCATGTGCTACCAAGATGTTATGAAGCAGGACACCTTGCAAATGGTTGCCCTAATATTAAGAAGCTCAAGAAGATAAAAGAAGAAGAGAGGCTCAAACATGTGAAGTGCTTCCAGTGCCGCACTTGGGGTCACCTTACCTCAATATGTCCAACCAAGCAATTGGTGAAGCAACTAGAAGAGCCTCAACCAAAGCCACAAGTTGAGCAAGAGAAGACACCCTAAGAGCAAATCAAGATCAACCATGAAGATGGTGGTGATTTGATGATAAAGAAGAATAAAACTAGAAGGGGTGGAAAAGCAAGAGAAAGAGCATTGCGTCCAAGGATGAATCAAGATGTAAAGCAAATGAGCAAGAACAAAGAAGAGAAAATGGAGAAGATTGCTCACATGAGATGCTATAGTTGTGACACATTGGGCCACCTAGCTTCGGGTTGTCCAAACAAGCTTAAGAAGAAGGCTCAAGCAAACAAGGAGAAGCAAGGCAATGAGAAGCACAACATGAGCAAGGAAGAAAAGGCTCAAGCAAAGAGAAAGTGCTACTCATGCCGGGAAAGGGGACACATGGCACATTCATGTCCCCTAGGTAACACTCCTAAACCTATTTCAATTGATGATGATTCTATGCTTAGAAAGGGTGATAATGGTACCTCGATGGTTGCTATTGTAAAACATTCCGCTATTCATACTAAGGCTATGTCTAAGTATGTTGCACCTAACTTGAGAGGGCCCAAAATTGTTTGGGTACCATCAAAAAGTGGATGATTGTTTGTAGGTATCATCGGCATTGGAGACTTGATTCAATTGATCTCACATTGTTTATCATATGTTGAATCAAGTTATGAAGCTTAGTGCACATCCAAACCCAATGCCAAGTGAAAATTGAGTGAAGTCCAAGTGCTATCAACATACAAGTCCTATAATTCAAGTTGTTGGTGATTCATTGGATATATTTGATGACTTGCAAATAATTGAGTTGAAGCTTACTAGTTAGATGATCATGAACTAGCCAAGGTATATCTCTTGTTGATCATTTCATTTGGGTGCATATGAGTTGATTGAATTGGATAAATATGCAATGTTGCTTACTATGAGATGATTGAATGGATAATTGATTAGTAGTCAAGTTTGGATTGATTTATGTTGGATAAGTTCATAAGATGACATTTAGTAAGTGGATTGAATGGATTTATGTCTTGTGAAAGTATTCAAACGAGTTAGTTTCAAGTTTGATTCATATTTGATGAAGTATAGCTCAAATGATTGAAATCTGTCCTGTATTACAAAATCTGAGCTAGCTGTGATCTTAGCCATGTTTGAGTGATCAAAACTTATTGGATTGGCATAAAAATTGGTGTACATGCTCTAGACTTATGGAATAAGATGCTGTACAAATTTCATGAGAATTGGATAAGAGATGCTTTAGGTTTGGAGAGAATCTTGTCAGCTATAGTGCAGCAGTTTTTAGCATATAGCAGTGATGGAAGAATTGAAATCTAGTAGCAATCTAGAAGTCAAATGAAGCTCAAATTTTTACATCTGCTAGATAACTTAGTTAATCATATCTCCACCAAATTTCATGGCATTTGGATTTGTATTTTGGGACATATACATTTTTCTTTGAAGAGTACAAAATCTGCTAGAAAAGTGACAAATGTTGGATTGATCTAGAGTCACTTTGATTGAAAGGCCCTCAAGTTGGAAACATGTTTATAAGTAATTGAGGCACCTAAGTTTGGTATTAAGATGATCTTTAAGCATGACAATCAAAGAGTACTAGGTCATTTGATTGTGGAGTGTACTTTGTACACATTCGGTACTCAAATTGAAAGATCAAGATCAAACTTAAGATGAAGATGAAGTTTAAGTTCTAGTGACTATTGGAAATCATTTGGTAGAAAGAAAATGACTTAAACAAGAAAAAAGAAAAGGACTTAAAGAATGAATCAAGGTTACTCACCAAGTCAAGTCCATCACTTGGATCAATCAATCAAGTCATTTCAAGTGAGTATCAAGAATGGTTCTTGAAGAGAGGTCACTTCTTCCTAGTGTAGGGGCTTACCGCCTATGAGTAGGTAAACCAAGTGTGGTACTTGGAAGGCTAACATGGAAGTGATGATCCGAGAAATATTTGAGATGCTCAGTTGAAGCAATCAAAAGGATTGATCAAGAAAAGCAAGCAACACCCCAAAGAGAGCTAATCATGATATTTTAAGTGGTATTCTCATGTTGATACTCTCATGCAAGCATTGATCAAAAGATAAAGCAAGCCAACCACAACAAGAAAGTGCACTTGATCATAAGTGGTATTTATTTCATGTGGGTGAAGAGTGGAATTCAAAATGGTATCTATTGGTCTTCACCAAGCTTATAATTGGACTTCACATTGCTATTAGAGTAATGAATTAGAATCTATGTGACTATCCCCTACTCCAACATAGCAAAGGTATCATTGTAATGTGCATGATCATTTTATCCCTTACTAGTATGCGGTTAGTGCATATAGTACATGTTTCATAGGATCATGCATAACAAATGAAATATTTAAATTCATAGCCTACCACTATTGCTTGAATGATAAATTGATCTAGTGGTTAGTATATGAATTTGTTCATGAGCTAGTAAACCCAATTACTTGACTTAATTTGGATTGCTAACAAGTGGTAAGTACAACATTGGTAAGATAATCCTTGCAAGAGGTGTGAAGAAGCTTGTCATTGGTTCAAACCAGACTTGGAAGCTTAAGAAAATCAATTTAGTTCAAGTCAACCATAGAAACTCATGATAGTGATAAGAGTACAAGCACAAGACAATAATGCAAATGGATATCTAGTTTGTTTGTTACAAGTGGTATCTAGACTCAAGTATTTCATCAAGAATCTACAAGTGATGTCTAAATCAACTCACAAGTGATATCATATAAGTGGTACTCATGAAGATAGCAAATGCTCAAGAAATGGTTTTTATTGATAAATCCAACAAGTGGTTCCATACTAGAAGATTCTTTCAAGTGGTATCACATCTATACATGGTATCAATCATGCAAGACGATGGTTCCACAAGTGATCCTCAACTTTAAGTGATCATCAAATGAAGAATGCATCCCTCACCTACAAGAGCTCAAATGTATCAAATGGATGACCCATGCTATCACATAGGGGGAGGTGTCACACAAATTGATATCAAGATCAAAGATCCTATATGTGGTATCTCAAGAAGCCCTACACAAGATACAAGTGGTACAAGTTACAAGTGGTATCTACAAGTGGTGTTATTCCAACAATCAAGTGATGTCTATAAAAAATGCAAGATTCAAGTCCCAACCATCTACCCCAAATGCATACCTTTGCATCAATGAGAAGCACACCTTTTATGGAAATTGATGACAAAGGGGGAGAGATTGTACAAAGATATGAAAGCTTTAAGATTGAGATTGTACAAGGGGGAGAGATAAGATATGAAAGCTTTAGGAGAGATTGAAACAAAGAAGTAGAGGTTGGACATGGACATGGACAAAGAGGGAGCAACATTGAAGGAAAGAGATGGATCAAAATTCTTGGACAAGTGAAGCATACAAATAGGGGGAGCAAGCTCATGAACTTTGATTGATTGCATTTGATATGTGCATATTCATGTGCTTGCTTGCATTGCATAAGTTCTTAAATTCAATATGCATGCTTGTGTGAGGTATGGTAGTTGTAGAATTTGATTGATGAAATGAAAACTAGCATGCATAGGATGATAGCTAGACACTTGGTATGCTTTTCAAGTAATGCTAGTACCTTAGTTTTAATATTGATCTCACGAGGTATCTAGTGATTTTATTTCCAAGTGATATCTAGCTAACCATGGTGCTAAGGATGAACTTAAAGATGCAACTCCGATTGGTATCACGCTTCAAAGGTCCATCTTTTATACCTTAGCATCATTTGGTAGACATTGTCTCCTTTATTTCCTATCTAAGCATGTGTGCAAGCTTCAATCCAAACTCTTAGCACATATATAGGGGGAGCAATTGCTACCACTTGGGGTTCATGAAACTTATCCATATCCTTTTACACATGGTAAATATGCTTGGACAAACAACATGGATTCAATTGAATTTCAATTCATATCTTTGTGAAAGGGTTGTCATCAATTACCAAAAAGAGGTACATTGAAAGCTCTAGTTTGTTTTTGTTGAATTGATGAAACCCTAAGTGCTAATCTAGTTTATCAAGTGATCATGAGATAGGTAGCACATTCCAAGTGATGAAACAAATGAAGACCATGACATGACGATGGTGATGCCATGGTGATGATCAAGTGCTTGGACTTGAAAAGAAGAAAGAGAAAAACAAAAGGCTCAAGACAAAGGTATAAATGGTAGGAGCCATTTTGTTTTGGTGATCGAGACACTTAGTGAGTGTGATCACATTTAGGATTGATAGCCGTACTATTAAGAGGGGTGAAACTCGTATCGAAATGCAGTTTTCAAAGTGCCACTAGATGCTCTAACTCATTGTATATGCATTTAGGATCTAGTGGAGTGCTAACACCCTTGAAAATGTTTGTGAAAATATGCTAACACATGTGCACAAGGTGATACACTTGGTGGTTGGCACATTTGAGCAAGGGTGAAGAAGATAGAGTTGAAAAGGAGTTAGTCACGCTGGTCACGCTGTGACCGGACGCTGGTCTTAGTGGGACCGTGCGTCCGGTCAATGATATAGCAAAGACGCTGGCGTCAGTCTTCGACCGGATGCTGGGTCATTTGGTGACCAAACGCTAACAGGGTGCGTCCGGTCCGGCTGATGTGGCAGCACACAGAAGAGTCACCGTGTCACCGGACGCTAGGTGAGTCCGGTCGAGCATGACCGGACGCGTCCGATCGTAAAAAGTCATCTCTGGATGCTTACTGGAAACAACTGGACGCTGGGGTCCAGCGTTCGATCACTTCGCAGCAGTGCATCCGGTCATGACTTGGCCATTGAGATCGGGTGAACAACATTTGAGTCGATGACGCGTGGCAAGCATCGGGCGACCGGACGTAGGGGTCCTGCGTCCGGTCAATCTAACCGGAGCGTCCGGTCGTCCCAAAATTTGCCCAGTGAAGGGATAATGACTAGTTTAGCCCATAGGGCTATAAATAGAAGGTGGTCTCAACCATGGCTAGTGCTAAGCACCTCGGGGGACTTTGTGTCCATGCTTGAGAGTGCTTGGGAGCCCTCTATCTCACATATGCTTGATAGTGATTATTCGATTGTGTGAGAGAGCGATTCTAGTGCGATTGCATCATGAGGTTGCATCGAGTGGCACAAGGTGATTGAGTTGCAAGCCAGTGGTGCTTGTTACTCTTGGAGGTTGCCCCCTCCTAGACGGCTTGGTGGTGGTCTCCGTCGAAGCCCGCAAGAAGCTTGTGCGGTGCTCCAGAGAAGAGCTTTGTGAGGGGCATTGTGCTCACCCCGCGGGAGCCGCGAAGAGCAACTCTAGTTGAGCGTGTCATTGAGCTACCCTCATTTTCGAGGTAGGTTCTTGCGGTGCCCGACGTGCAGGCTTGGTGGGTGATGTCAATTAGCCACCAAACCACCAAGTGAGCGATCGACACAACGGGGACGTAGTGTGTTGGCAAGCACGTGAACCTCGGGAGAAAATCACCGTGTCAACCTTGTTCTTCCCTTTAGTTTGCAATCCTCTTACACAAGCTTGTGATTACTTTTATATACATTGTGCTTGTGTAGTTGCTCTTGTAATTAGTTAGCTTGTGTAGCTCACTAGTTACCTTCTTGCTTGTGTAGCATAGAAGTAGATCCCTTGCGTGGCTAATTTGGTTTGTGTAACCTTGTTAGTCACTTTGCTTAGTTTGTGTAGCTAAGTATTTGCGTTCTCTAATTTAGCATTGGTTGCCTTGTTATTGAGCATTGCTAGTGAGCTTGGTTGGCTTTGTGCTTTTGCTTACTAGCATGTGTAGGAGCTCCCTCATTGCTTGAAATACTAGTGGCATAGGTTTATGTGACCTTGCTCCTAGAATTGGTTAGGTGAGCTCTAGTTAGCCCGGCACCTTTGTTGCTTAATTAGGATCTTTGCAAGGTGCTAGAGGACATAGATAGAGGGGTGTGGGGGTATGGCCCCCAAGACATGGGCCGCACCATCGGAGGTGGCCTGGCCCACAAGATCAAGGCATGCACGGCGCTGCTTAGCGTGCACCGCAAGACATTGTATAGTACCAAATAGGATACTTTACTTATAACCCTGTCTCTCCAGACTATATAAGGAGAGGCAGGGGTCCCCTAGCGGATAGGACACATACATCTACTTGGTTGTCCAGATCAATACAATACACCAAAGACACAGGACGTAGGGTATTACGTCGATCAGACGGCCCGAACCTATCTAAATCGTTGTCTCTGCGCCTTGTGTCACCATCTGGTTCCTGATTACGCGCACCCCCACCGACAAATCTACCATCGTGGGATACCCCTCGGTGGACTGCCGAGCATATTCTGTCGACAGTTGGCGCGCCAGGTAGGGGTGTGCGCTTGATCCATGGCGAGCCAGATGGACCTCAAATCAACAACGCGTTCTCGTCGTCAATCTCGTGGAGATCCATGTCGGTCCACGACGATGATTCATCGCTGCTACACCAGCCCCTGCGATAGCAAATCCGATCTCGGAACCACCTCCGAGGTCGTCTTCACCAACAACTCACCGCCCGCCAGGTGCTCACCGTCAACGCCAACTAGATAGCGCCATACGCCGCCGACCAGACTCTTCGTCCAAAGCTAAGTCACGCTTTAATATTTTCCTAAATATTCTCCAATCTCTGTATATCGCCATGATGTTTCTCCAAACTGTTTTCTCCATATTTGCTCTCCAAACGATTTTCCGAACCCTCAAACAGTCCTGTTGATGCTCAGACGCCTCCAGAGACGGCCCTATCTCTAGCTCCTCCCTACACGTGCACGAGCGTCTGCCCTCTACGTTATGGGTGGTCAGCAGCGGCTCCTTAGCGACACATGTTCCTCCTACACGTGCACGGGCTCCGCGCTCGATGTTATGGACTATGGGCTAGCTAGGACTGGAGACTCAGCTACACACTAACTGTTCGGGCAGTTTATATTAAATATATTTTCACGCCAACTGATCGTCGAACTGCATACGTCGTTTCATCACCATTGCTGATTTTTCTCTGGAGTTTATTTATTTGTGCGTCATGTACTACCCGTTCTACATGTTTGCATTGCAGGATCATCGTCTAGGTGATTGGATCACCTAGTGCTCGGGCTTCTCCACTGATCAACTGGTCGGACCGCTCGGTTCATGGACTCCATCGCTGACCAGTTGATCGGACTGTTCATCGGTCGTTTCTACTCAATGCTCACTTCGCCGTCGACTAGTCGACCAGACTGTTCGTCGCTCGTGCTTCATCGCCAGCTACGTCGGTTACTCCTCGGCCCTTAGATTCTTCGTGCTCGAGGACTAAGTGGGCACACTTCACCGCATGGACGTCGTCAGCTACATCGGTGCTCAGACCTCGCCGCCTACGCCAAGGACTCCTCGGTGCTCGGACATCGCCGCCTACGTCGGGGACTCCTCGGTGCTCAGACCTCATCGCCTACGCCGGGCACTCCTCGGTGCTCGGACCTCGCCGCCTACGCCAAGGACTCATCAGTGCTCGGACATCGCCGCCTACGCCGGGGACTCCTCGGTGCTCAGACCTCACCGCCTACACCGGGTACTCCTCGCTCCTCGGTGCTCGGTCATCGCCAGCGACGACAGGGACTCCTCGCTCCTCGGTGCTCGCACCTCGCCAGCTTCGTCGGGGATTCCTCGGTGCTCGGACATCACCGCCTACGCCGGGGACTCCTCGGTGCTCGGACATCGTCGCCTACGACGGGGACTCCTCGGTGCTCGGACCTCTCCACCTACACTGGGCACTCCTCGCTCCTCGGTGCTCGGACCTCGCCGCCAATGCCAGGGACTCCTCGGTGCTTGGACCTCGCCGCCTACGCCGGGTACCCCTCGCTCCTCGGTGCTCGGTCATCGCCAGCGATGTTGGGGACTCCTCGCTCCTCGGTGCTCGGACATCGCCGCCTACGTCGGGGACTCCTCGGTGCTCGGACCTCGCTGCCTACGCTGGGTACTCCTCGGTCCTCGGTGCTCGGTCATCGCCAGCGACACTAGGTACTCCTCGCTCCTCGGTGCTCGGACATCACCGCCTATGCCGAGGCCTCCTCGGTGCTCGGACCTCGCTGCCTACGTCGGGTACTCCTCGCTCCTCGGTGCTCGGTCATCGCCAGCGACATCGGGGACTCCTTGGTGCTCGAACATTGCCACCAACGCCAGGGACTCTTCGGTGCTTGGACCTCGCCGCCTACGCCGGGTACCCCTCGCTCCTCGGTGCTTCGGTCATCACCAGCGACGCCGGGGACTCCTCGCTCCTCGGTGCTCGGACATCGCCGCCTACGCCGGGGACTCCTCGGTGCTCGGACCTCACCGCCTACGCCGGGTACTCCTCGCTCCTCGGTGCTCGGTCATCGCCAGCGACACTGGGGACTCCTCGCTCCTCGGTGCTCAGACATCGCCGCCTACGCCGGGGACTCCTCGGTGCTCGGTCATTGCCGGTGACGCCGGGGACTCCTCGCTCCTCGGTGCTCGGACATCGCCAGCGATGCCGGGGACTCCTTGGTCCTCGGTGCTCGGACATCGCCATCTACACCGAGGACTCCTCGCTTCTCGGTGCTCGGTCATCGCCAGCGACGCCGGGGGCTTCTCGCTCCTCGGTGCTCCCTTGGTGGTCGGATCTTGCTACGTCTCGTCGGTGTGCTATCAAGATGCTCCATGCTGTTTGGATTAGGGTGCTGACCTTGGGCAGCACGTCTGGGGTCTTGATACGCGCATGTCGGACGACGTCGACAAGCTTTCAGACTTCTTTTTCTTTGACCCTGCTACAAGATTCATTCTTCATCTTCCAGCAGGCTCGGGGACTAAGTGGGCACACTTCACCTTGCGGTGAATGTGCTTGTTCTCATCTCAAGGCTACGCCCGGGGACTAGCTACCCGCTCGGCTGGTCTTCTACTTTCTGACCCTGGCACCACGTGACTGCGTCACCTACTGTCAAGCTCGGGGACTAGCTGTGGGGGTATGGCCCCCAAGACATGGGCCGCACCATCGGAGGTGGCCCGGCCCACAAGATCAAGGCGTGCACGGCGCTGCTCAGCGTGCACCGCAAGACATTGTATAGTACCAAATAGGATACTTTACTTGTAACCCTGTCTCTCCAGACTATATAAGGAGAGGCAGGGGTCCCCTGGCGGATAGGATACATACATCTACTTGGTCGTCTAGATCAATACAATACACCAAAGACACAGGACGTAGGGTATTACGTCGATCAGACGGCCCGAACCTGTCTAAATCGCTGTCTCTGCGCCTTGTGTCACCATCCGGTTCCTGATTACGCGCATCCCCACCGACAAATCTACCATCGTGGGATACCCCTCGGTGGACTACCGAGCATCTTTTGTCGACAAGGGGTGTAGTCTTGGCTAGACCGGTAGTTTTAATTCCGCACTTGTTTTGGTTAGCCGACGCGATTAAGTTTCAGAAACGATTATTCACCCCCTCTAGTCGTCATCTCGACCCTACACACATCACCTCCGCCGCCACACTCGACCATAGCCAACCCTAACCTGAGCCCTCTGCTTTAGATCTGGCGCGAGCGCCCCCGCCTCGACCCACTCCCATGCTCCGATGGCGCGCCATTGCCTCCTCCTCCTCCTCCTTTGGTCGTCGCCCCTTCCGCCAACACCGTCCAACCGACGGGTGGCGCCGCCGCCTGTCCAGCGTCCTCCCCGGAATCTCTCTTCTATGCTCAGAGAGCATGGAAACCCCAAAAATCCTAACCCTAACGCCACGGCCTGCTTCATCTCTGGCGGCGGCGGCCGGCAGGTGAGTTCGTATGCAATTTTTTTGTCTTCTAGTGCGTGCATGGTAAAGCCTCTCCACACACGTGTGCTGTAAGAAGCATTTGGGTTTAATGTTTATAGATGCTTCGCTAAAAACACTATTGGGCATGACCGCACGGGTTTGTGGTAAACTTGGTGTGACTTTTCTCGTCTTTTGTTTGATGTGAAGATTTAGTGTTTTTCCCTACCTTTCTTTCAAAAAAGGACTGGCGTGTCTGAATTTTAACTTTCTTTCAGGCGATGGTTATTGCATATATTTTATACTAAAATTACAACTTTAGCTTGTTGCAATTCATGTAGGCATAATCTATAATTTTTTATTTCAAGCATAGAAAACCCGATTGATAAAACCATAAACCTGACAAAATCTAATATATGTTGACACAAAGATAATTAATAATTCATAATTTTTTCTATAGTTAGATAAGGACAAAATGTTTGATATATTATGATATAAAGACAAATAACAAATCACAAAAGTAACAATCTACTTGTATTAGTTGGTTGTACAAGAGTGTTGTCTAAAATTATCTTAAAATTTAGGCACTTAAAATATAGGAGAAGTGTTTAAAAAGTTTACACCTTGAACATGTGGGAGTAAAGAATTCCAATCTGGATACTCGTTAACAAATCTCAAATCAGCAAAAATGTTCTACAGCTGAAATAAGCATTGTGACCACGGGGCATATGGAAAGTTTGATTTGGGATAGGGTCCTAGTGTATTTGGATTGGACGTCGATCAGTTGGAGAACGTACACGGAAAGGATGCTGAATTTGAAAATATAAAAAAGAAAAAAAAGAATATGGTGCCATGCTGGCTGGGCCAGAAGCATCCTTCTAGGCCATAGACAAGCCCTTCAATTTTTTTTCAGATATAAATAAGTAGAATAGGTACTAAATCTTATGGCCAGTCAAAATTTATTTATTTTTTTTATTAAAAACAAGGAGTTGTAAGTTTTCGTGTCTCTGCTTCATCCCTTCCCTTCACTATCCTCGAGAGAATGACCGTAGTGGCAGCATGCTCGTGTCGCCGTGTGCATATACTCCGATGCTGTCCCAGAACCAGACTCCAGAAAGATGCGGGCAGTGCTGCCTGCTGGTGCGCAGCTAGCAATTGAGTGAGTTGTCGTCAGCCGAGCCATGGAGAAGAAGACGGTGGTGCTGTACCCGGGCGTCGGCGTCGGCCACCTCGCGCCGATGCTCGAGCTGGCCAGGGCGTTCCTCCTCCACGCCGGAGACCAGCAAGTCGACGTTGCCATCGTGGTCTTCGAGCCGCCCGTCTACGCCAACGGCTTCGCCGCCACGGTCGCGCGCGCCAAGGCCTCCAACACCTCCGTCGTCTTGCACGTGCTTCCCCCACCGGTATCCGACGGCGGCGAGTCCGGCGACGACGCCGAGCCTGAGGACCCCTTGGCCCGAATGCTCCGCTTCCTCCGCGCCACGAACGCGCCGCTCCGCGACTTCCTCCGCTCGCTGTCGACGGCGTCGCGCCGCCTGCAGGCGATCGTCCTCGACATGTTCTGCGCTGACGCGCTCGACGTCGCGGAGGAGCTCGGCCTGCCCGCCTACTTCTTCTTCCCTTCGGGCGCCGCCGGCCTCGCCTGCTTCCTCGGCCTCCCCGCCATGTGCGCCAGCGTGGGCACGAGCTTCGCGGCGCTCGGCGAGTCCGCCGTCCTGTCGTTCCCGGGCGTTCCTCCGCTGAGATTCGCGGACCTGCCGCAGGAGCTGGCGGACGACGGCGAGGCGTGCAAGGGCATCATCGGCGTGGCTGCCCGGATGCCGGACGCCCGCGGCATCCTCATCAACTCCTTCGAGTCGCTGGAGCCGCGCGCGATGAGGGCGCTCAGGGACGGGCTGTGCGTGCCGGACCGCCCCACGCCGCCGGTCTACTGCGTCGGGCCTCTGGTATCGCCCGGCGGCGACACGGACCACGACTGCCTCCGCTGGCTGGACGCGCAGCCGGACCGCAGCGTCGTGTTCCTCTGCTTCGGGAGCATGGGCACGTTCCCCAAGAAGCAGCTGGAGGAGATCGCCGTGGGTCTGGAGAGGTCCGGGCAGAGGTTCCTCTGGGTCGTGCGGAGCCCTCCCGGCGAAGCACCCGCCGACGACGTGGGCGCGCTGCTCCCGGCCGGGTTCCAGGAGCGCAACGAGGACAGGGGGCTCGTCGTCAAGAACTGGGCGCCGCAGGTGGACGTGCTGCGCCACAGGGCGGCCGGCGCGTTCGTGACGCACTGCGGGTGGAACTGGACGCTGGAGGGCGTCGTGACGGGGCTGCCGCTGCTGTGTTGGCCGCTGTACGCGGAGCAGAAGATGAACAAGGTGTGGATCGTGGAGGAGATGAAGCTAGGGGTGGAGATGAGGAGGAGGGACGACGACGACGTGGTGACCGCTGAAGAGGTGGAGGCGAAGGTGAGGTGGGTGATGGAGGACTCCGACGGCGCGCGGGCGCTCAGGGAGCGCGCGGCGGCGGCGAGGGACCGAGCGGCCGAGGCGCTGTCGGAAGGGGGCCCGTCGCGTGCAGCTTTTCTCGACTTCGTCGTAGACCTGTTGGCTTCGGAAGGCATGGTTAATGTTTCTCCTATGTGTGGACCATATATATATGTACAAGCGAAAAGTTCACTTTAAGACGGGGACGCATTTTGGCACAGCATTTTGTTACGTGATGTACAACGTATATGGTTTAGATGCATCTTAAGACATGACTCTCCATAGCACGCAGCTAACCCTAGTCGGAATCGGAGCTAGCATCTCTAGAATCGACTTCTCCTCCTGCTGAATCGAAGCCAAACCTCCACCTGCACATGGGCGTCGCCGACAAGCAAGCGCCGCGGGCCGGGCGCGGGGGCCGACGGTGATGAAATGTGTGTGACCGGCATCCGGAGCTAGGCGTGGATGGGAGGCCGCGCATCTCGTCCTCCAGCTCGCGGCTCCAACAGTTCTTGTTGCCGCCGCGGCAGCCGAAGCTCCTGGACCTGTTGCTCTGCAACTGCTATGGGCAGCAGCGCTCGAGGTGCCTCCAAGAGGACATCACTCTGCCTCTTCTACTTTTTCGGTGAGCTCCCGGCGATGGCGCCAACAGCAACGGTCGGGTGTGTGAACTGTGAAGGAACACGATAGTGAGAGCGAGAGAGAGAGAGAGAGAGAAACTTTTTTTGCTTCGGAGTAGTAGCGGTTACTTGAAAACCTGCCACACTAGAGTTCTCAGAATGGTGTCTGACCTTAAGGACTACGGTCTACGGAGCGTCACCACTCCACCAGGCAGCCGGCACTAGCAGCAAATGCCACCATCGGTAATTCGGGAGTCCGATTCTAGGAGGGGTTAGCACACCGTAGAAACTTTCGCGTACAAAAGCAAGGATACTATGGTTTTCATTGTAGCATCTAAACGCTTAAACTAGGCTTTTAGATTTACCAACAAACGCTTATAAATACTGCTCTCTCGTTACAAATTGTAACAAGTTTTTTTAGCCCCATAATTTTATCAGTACACCTAGATATATTATTATGTTTAGATACGTAATAAAAACCATGTATCTAGAAAGTATAGAACGATTTGGCCTCGTAGGTGTTTATAGTGACAAAAATTACATAATTAGAAAAAAAAAACCTCTTACACAAATGTTTGGTGATAAAAATGCACAACTAGAAAAAAAAACATCCACCGAAGACTCGAAAACCATCCACCACACTGAAGACTCGAATACTGGTGGACAGAAAACCACAACCACCCACTGGCTTCCACCACCCGTGTCGTGCAACATGCGGTTCTCTACCTCCATCTTTTGAATTTGTAAATCATTTTTGTTCCTTTTCAAAACCTTTTCCATCAAGCTGCCGACCCTTTTAATTTTTTTGCGCCACGGCCCACGGAGGGAAAACGCGTATAACGTTTTTCGGGTCTGCTACTGGCATGGACGTGGCCCAGCCAGAGCGCCCGCACGTGGCATGCAGGAAGCCCGTTTGCGCAGTTGGGCTTATCCCTGCACGCTGGACAGGCCAGCGGGGACGACGGGCCAGGAGCATATGCAGCAAGAGGACTGCCTTCGAACGTGGAGCAATCTGTTAAACTGGAATGTAAATGGAACACAATGTAATGGTCAGAAAAATCAGTTATTTTTTATTGATCTTTGATATATACATGCCGTACGGACCCCATGGGCATGCACGGAGGCAATTGCTCCATGGTGCCGACTGTTCGAATAGAGGGAGAGAGAGAGAGAGGAGCGTCCGTGTGGTTCCCAGGAGTGGGAGAGCGGGAGCGGTTCCCCTCAAGATGAGATCACTACAGTTGTAACACTCCCTCGATCGAATCCGTCTTGAGATCAATAAATAGTATTAATCATCTAAAAAGTCCTGTAGGATAAAAACGAGGAGAAATACTTGATAGATATGCTGTTAAAAACTCCTTCAAACCCAATGGAAAAATAAGGAGAAAGTGATACAACATATAATGATTATTGCCTCATTGTAAACTTATATGAGAAAACCTTTGCAGGAGAAAACTCATAGATAGTTTAGAGGACAATATATGCCATTGATATCTCCTTAAATACCCCGCTGGGGAAAACAGGAAATATGACATATGCTTATGCTAATATTGCCTCATTAAAAACTTCATATGAGAAACCTTGAGAGTAAACCTCATACGAAGAAAAGAGTGCAATATGATGGTTTGGACAGGGCAACATCTAGGAGATTTCTCCCTCTGAACCTTGCAAATCTCTAAGTCGTCGCATACAAATTCCTTGAACACATTTCTGGAACGAGGAAGCTGGTAAGGACTTAGTGAACAAATCAACGAGGTTATCACATGATTTGGTTTGCAAGATGTCTATTTCGCCCATTTGTTTTAACTCACGGGGATAAAACAACTTGGGAGAAATATGCTTGGTTATGTTGCTTTTGATGTAGCCTGTATCCATCTGTGTAACACAAGCAGAATTATCTTCATAGGTAATGGTTGGCGAATCAATGCCACCAATACCACATGACTGTTGTATGTGGTTGATCACTCTGCGAAGTCAAACACATTCACGTGAAGCCTCATATAGTGTAATTATTTTAGAGTGATTAGTGAAGGTAGACACAAGAGTCTGTTTTGAAGACTTCCATGAAATGGCTGTCCCTCCGTGTAAGAACACAAAGCCTGTCTAGGATCGGCCATTATGGGGATCAGATAAATAGCCGGCATCAGTGTATCCAATCATATTGGAGTATGGTTCCTCTAGAAAAATAATCTAAGATCTCTTGTACCATTTACATATCTGAGGATATGTTTTACTCCCGTCCAATGACGTTTGGTAGGAGCAGCGCTATGTCGAGCTAGAAAGTTCACTACAAATGCAATATCAGGCCTAGTGCAATTTGCAAGATGCATGAGCGCTCCAATGGCACTGAGATATGGGTAATGAGGTCCCATAATCTCTTCTCCTTCATCATGTGGTCTGAATTGATCAGTCTTTAGCTCTAAAGACCGAACAACCATAGGAGTTTTAGAGGGATATGATTTGTCCATATTGAATTTCTTCAATACTTTCTGTATATAGGCAGATTGATGCACTAAAATTCTAGTGGGAAGGTCCTCAAGTTGTAAACCTAAGCAAAATTTGGTTTGACCCAAATATTTCATTTCGAACTCCGTCTTTAGATGATTACGTGCTTCATTAATATCTTGTGGGTTGCCAATGATATTTAAATCATCAACATACACTAATATTATGCAAAATTCCGTTTGGGACTTTTTGATGAAGACACATGGACAATCATCATTATTAGTGTATCCCTTCTGCAGAAGGAACTCACTAGGTCAGTTATACCACATTCTTCCCGACAACTTTAAGCCATAGAGTGACTTTTAAAGCTTTACACAGTATATGTTACGATTTGCATTCTATTCCAGTATAGAGATTCCATCGGGAACCTTCATATATATATCTGAATCAAGTGACCCATATAGATATGCGGTCACTATGTCCATCAACTGCATAGATAGATGATTGTGAACAGCCAGAGATATAAGATATCAGAATGTTATTCCACTCATAACTAGAGAATATGTTTCATTGAAATCAATGTCGGGTGTCTGCGTGAACCCTTATGCTATAAGCCTCGCTTTATGTCTCACAACCTTGTTGTTCTCATTCCATTTTCGGATGAAAACCCATATGAATCCCCTAGGGAAGATTCCACGAGGTGTAGGTATTGCATGAGTGAATACCTTTCTTTTGGAGAACGAGGACAATTCCGCTTGAATTGCATCTTTCCATTAATTCTAGTCCGAGCGCTTTTTGCACTCTGCCATGGTCTTAGGATCTGGATCATTTTGGATGATTTCTATAATTGCTTCAGCAAAATAAATGTCGACAATTGTAGACTTCTATCATATGATTCTCCAGATTCAATGTAGTTGATCGAAATTTTATGCACCCTTTGTGATGTATCATTATTTCCCAATATGATTACATCAGGTGTTCTGATATCCCAACATCAGTAATTGAGTGCACTGTAGATGTGGGATGTGAAGGTCGAACCTCCACAGGGTGTCTCTCAACATGAGGTTGACTTGCATTTGCTGTGTTGGAAACTTTGTTCTTCCCTTTCGTTTCTTTGCTTGCTAGAAGCTACATCCGTGGAAATAGCCGTACTTCTCCTCCTCTTACTTAGGAGTTGAGTAGTTTTGTTTGGTACCTCTACTCTTTCCGACACATTTCTCGCTGGATTGTAGGATTTTGTGACACCCTTGTAATCAGTAAATGCATTTGGCATGTTATTTGCAATGTGTTGCAAATTGATGATCTTCTGAACTTGAAGTTCAGTTTCAGATGTACATGGATCTAAAGTGGAGATGTCTATGGCATCCTAATTGATTTCCTAGCATTGTTTGTGGTTTTCAGTTTCTCCCCCTAATGCCGGGAAATGATCTTCATTGAAGATACAATTAGCATATCGGGTAGTAAATACATCCCCTGTAAGGGGTTCTAGGTATTTAATGATCGACGAAGATTGATATCCCACGTAGATCCCTAATTTTTTGTGTGGACCCATAGATGTACGCTGTGGTGGTGAGATCGGTACGTATACAACGCAACCGAACTTCCGCAGATGGGAAATATTTGGTGTATTTCCATGTACAAGTTGCAACGGGGAGGTTGCATGGTATGCAGTTGGACACAATTGAATCAAGTCAACGACGTGTAAGACTGTGTGACCCTAATAAGATGTTGGTAGATTAAAATTTTGTAGTAATAGTCTTGCAATAAGTTTCACTCTCTTGATGAGAGATTCTGCCAACCCATTTTGAGTATGAACATATGGGACCGAGTGCTGAACTTGAACCCTAAGGCTATGCAATAATCATTGAAGGCACGTGAAGAAAATTCAGCAGCATTATCCATTCGGATAGATCAAATTTGATGTTTAGGATATTGTGCTTTAAGTTTTATAACTTGTGCAACAATCTTAGCAAATGCATGGTTCCTCGTGGAGAGGAGACTCACATGAGACCATCTTGTAGATGCGTCTATGAGAACCATGAAATACATGAACGGCTCCGACAATGGTTGAATGGGACCACATATGTCACCTTGAATGCGTTCAAGGAACTTTAGAGGTTCAGCATGAATTTTAAGGTAAGAGGGCATCAAAATTAATTTC